>NC_135497.1:466474317-466678458 GCF_052857255.1 Amblyomma americanum
TCCTGCCTCGTGCAGTATTGATAAGCTTTGACGTTCTTTCCTTACTTTTTTCCGACAATTTGAAATCTTTGTACACAGCTAGCCCAGCCCTCCTCCACTACAAACAAGTATTCCCGACCAAGTCAGTTCAACGACCCGCCCAGTGAGAAGGATGCACTGTTCAGTGAAACCCAGACCCCCTGAGTAAGTTCTTACACATGTACACGTTAACGTCACCCACTCCTTCCTTAACGTTCTAGCCCTCGGCTAACAGGAAATTAGTGAGACCCCCCAAAAGGCGCCTGGTTTGGCCTGTTCGTCGCTGCAAGTGTCATTTGCGCAGTGGCGCCTCTTTGGTCACGCATCTGCAGCGGCGGCCATCTTTGTGTTTGTGCATTTTGTTTGTGTCTGGTTTGCACGTTTTGCTTTCGTACGCCTGTGGTTGCCGCGCTGCCCATGTCCCCCGCACCGTCTTCTTCTCCCTTTCTCTCGTTTCGCCATCTCCTTTTTTTACCCCGTCCTTCCTTACTATAATAGTTCCCCCCTTTTTTCTCTTTTGTTTCTATTTTTTGCTTCCTGCCCAAATCTTGTCCCTGTCTGCTCCCCGCACCGCTATCTTTATTTTTTTTTACTTTTTTGTTCAATTTTTTGAACTGTTGTTGCTCCTAAAGGGCAGATTGTAGTGGCAGAATTATCGTGGCAACTTTTACCCTGGACTTGATACTGCAAAGGAACAAAGGCGCACTGGGGTCGATGCACCGGCGTCTCGCCACGTGGTATCGGTCCGCGGCAAATAAGGACAGCATCGGCTCGCCAGAAGCATCCAGGAAACGATGCTGCAAAAAAAGCTACGTTACAAGCGCCGCAATTTGGCTAGTTCTGCACGAGAAAATTTGCGAAAACGTTGTTCAACCATTACCTCGTGATTGAGAACGTGCACGCCCGACAAGCGCTTCATCGTGGCTGTCAGACGGCGGTTCAGATGGCGACGCCGGCGGTCCTCAAACCGCACCCTATGTGGGTCGTCGTAATGGAGTTGAAAAATTTTGAACACCAGCACGACACTAGCGACGTGCTCCTGCAGCAGGAAAACGAGGTCCTGGAATGCGCAAGGCATGTAGGTAAGCGGTACAGCACTTCATGAAGCGAAATTTGAGATAAAATGCGTACCTTTATGTCGCTGGCGATTTCTCGCGGGTCAGCGCCTTTTGGGGGCCGTCGCAATGTCGTGGAAGCATGAACTGTACAGAAGTTTCAGCTGGCTGTCGCCGACGAGCGCACCACGCAAAAAAAGCCATACCTGGGACAGCTCCCGAAACGCGCGAGTCGCCGGCGCCTACGCTCACGAAGATAATGCCCGCAGACCACGCACGCCCGGCGGCCGGCCGGCCGGCCCTAGCGATTCCCTAGGCACTCTAGGGACAGGCCGAGAGAGGCGCGGCGACCCCACATCCGGTTGAGAACGAGGGCGAAGCGAAAAAAACGTCACGCAGACACGCATCCCACCGACCAATCGGCGTTTCCAGCCTACCGACCCGCAAACGCTTCTCTCTCGCAAACCTCCCGAACAGCGCGCACATAACATCGCGTGGTAATAACGCGCGGCCGTTACCATGGGACAGGGGATTCGCGTGTATCCGCACAGTGTGCTTTCTTTTATTTAGTAGACAGACATTATTGCATAGACTGAAATCTAAAACGCGGCCTCTAGTGTTAGTTTCTTCACTTTCCCAAAATAGAAGAGTGCGCATTAAAATCCCTGAATAAAATATATGGCTCTGGTAGCTGTTCTAGAAGTGTTTTCATGTCCTGAAGTGTAACTGTTTGGTATGGCTTGAGATATATGGAACATATTGTGATAGATATAAAATGAATAACAGTGACTGCAAAAGCCTCAAATCTGGCTTTCAACTTGATTTCATGCGTTGCAAAACCAGACGGGATGACAATCGCAACACCTCCAGACAGCCTTCTCGCTTGCTCTCGGTCGCACTGAAAGACTGTACTTTTTTAAATGTTTATGTTTAGAACCTAAGTTAGTTTCCAGTAGGCATAAAGCCACTAGAGAGATTTTAAAAGATCTGTCATATCACTGTAGATTTTTATAAGTCCTTGGCAGTTCCAACTTATTAGGAATGTCATGTTCGACAGGTTTTGAGTAGGGTAGTTAAAAACTTGTTCAAGCCTTTAAGGGTCCTGTTATGGGGGCCCTGTCTCTTCTTTTTCGCTCTAGAGAGCTGTGTCGCCGCTCTAGCGGGGGCGAGTTTTGAGTTGTGTGCATTGCCTCACTAGAGATCCTGGACGGCCGCGGAGAACCCACAGGTGTGCGGTTTAGAGGTACAGTGTTCTAGAAGGTTGTAGTGGCAAGAGCGAAGCGGGTTTCGGCGGGAGGAGCTGAAGAAAAAAAAGCGGTCGGCCGCTCGGGGCGCAGCCGTCGAATACTGGAGGAGAAAAGCGAGCCGTCTGCTTCGCCGCGTCGCTGTATTGAGCGGGTTTGAGCGTTGCCGTTGGAAAAAAGTGGCGATTTCAGCTGCTTGGAGTAGTTGGGGTAAGAACAGCAGATAAGAATATTCCTTGGGGGACGCAAAAATGTGCAAAATGACAACAAAACCCGGAGAGCGCCCCTCAGACATGTGGCCCTGCTCAATTAAAAGCCACCTGCGAACACGCACGCTGAACGAGACACCCTGAGGAAACATTTCTTCCCAAAGGCACAGAGAGTGAAAAAGCGTATGGGACAAAGAAAGTGCAGTGCATAGTAAGCTCGGCGGCCAACGAATGCAAAAGTTGACAAACAAAAGTGAGGGGTAGCAGAGGGGCGAAGGGGAAGAAGATGGGCGGAATGAAGCGGGGGAGGGGTTGCGAAATCACATAGGAACAGCGAGAAAGCGGCGGTAGAACAAGAAAGAAAGGGTGTGAAGAAGAGGAAAAAGAATGAACCGAGAAGTGGAAAAGGGACAAGAGAACGAGGCGTGAAGATGAATGCAGCAGGGAGATATCCCGTACTTCAGTGCTTTTGCCCCTCGAATTTTTTATCAGCTTTCAAATTGTGGTGAGTTTGTCTTGTTTGTACAATCTTTTTTTTTCTAGCCTTCCCCGTTCCTCCTGCTTCGCTACTTGGAAATAAATGCTCAGTTGAAAGCCAGCACTTGTCAGTGTGTCCGTGTTGTGTCTCTCCCGTGCTCGCTTCTCATCGCTGGAACAAGGCGTGTTTTGCATCGCGTGTTCTGTGGAATAGTGGGCTTCTCCTTGTTATTTATTCGGCCGCGCTAGTGCTTTGTAATAAACTCAGGCACATTTTCAACCAAAAACTAATTTTAAAACCCAGCGTTGCGGAGCCAGCTGGGCTCCTTCTTCAGGGGTGAATGGGGGCAGTAGTTACCGTCTTTAAGTATGCGTGGATGAGAGCAGCAGGAGGCCGAAAAAAGAAAAGCGGTGATGCGAAAGAAGCGGGCAGGGTGGGGGTTACGGCTGCGATTCACATTACGGTGTGTAGAACAACGGTACGCTCTCGGATTGACGCGGTCAATGGCTGTCAATGGCGACTTGTCTCCTTTGAGCTGCAGAGCGAATTAAGCTCCCTGCGCATATACTGCGGCCAGGTTTTCAGAACAACGGTACGCTCTCGGATTGACGCGGTCAATGGCTGTCAATGGCGACTTGTCTCCTTTGAGCTGCAGAGCGAATTAAGCTCCCTGCGCATATACTGCGGCCAGGTTTTCTTTTGTGCGCTCGATGTCCCAGAATGTGCCAGGATTCTGGGAATAGCCGTATTTGAGAATTTTTTTTGGTTCAGAAGATGGCACGCACGTACGAGGTTTCGTCAAAGTTTATTCTGTGGTTTGAGTCTTCGGATTGTCCGGGTACACAGGACTGCGCTCTCTTGCGAAGTTGCGGACGTCGTTTCTATGTTGCCGAATTCTTTCAGTTTTTCAGAAGCGCGAAGCCGCGAAAAATCTTAATAATAATAATAATAATAATAATAATAATAATAATAATAATAATAATAATAATAATAATAATAATAATAATAATAATAATAATAATAATAATAATAATAATAATAATAATAATAATAATATTAATAATAATAATAATAATAATAATAATAATAATAATAATAATAATAATAATAATAATAATAATAATAATAATAATAATAATAATAAACACCTTTATTTTCAGACAGTACATTCACAATTCTTAGGAGAAGTCTGCCCAAGCCATAAAGGCTTGTCGGGCAGTACTCGGCAGTCGGTGAATGACATATATATGAAAAACAGGCGTGACAAGCAAGAAAACAATGATAAACATTAATATGAAAAGCAAACAAGAAAAAGAAAACAGATTAAATAACCGACATATGGGTTTTTAAGAAGTTCCTTAATTGTGACAGCGAAGAAACTGAAAAGATCTAATCAGGCAAAAAATTAAAAATTTTGGGTATGTAATAATTACGAGTGAAGTGGCCATAATGAGTGTAGCAGCGAGGTACCGTAAAACGGGGGTGATGTCGAAAAGAACGAACAGGAATGAAAGGAACCAAAAATTCGCTCTCCCAAAAGTGAGCACGGACAACTACATGATGGATGAGGGCATCAAAAGAGGGCAGCTGTAAAAGCGAAAACAAATTGCAGTCAGGTGAAGCATCCGTGTTGTATGCCACGGATCGAAGGATGTTCCTTAGTATGCCATTTAATTTCATTCGCCAAGTTTTTGAGCAGTGATAATACACAGTGACTTCATATCTGAGGATACCATAAATAAGAGCATGCGCAACAAGCTTGCGAGTCTGAAAAGGTAATAAATATCGAACATTGTATAGTTCACATGATTAACCACGAAGCTTGTTACATACTACAGTAAGATGACTGTTCCAAGACATATCTCTGTCAAAAAGTATACCAAGGTACTTAACACTATTTGAAAAATTAATAGGAATGCAACAACAATTAAGACAATGCGAAGAATGTAAGAACAATGGTTCAACAGACGAAAGCTTTTTATGGGGATTATGAAAACAAATGAGTTTAGTTTTTTGTTTATTAATTGAAATCGAATTATTTAAGAACCAGTCCATAACATGCACCACATCTGTTCTAAGAGCCTCCATGGCCAGAAGCAACGAAGCATTTGTTGACAACAATAACGTGTCATCGGCGTATTGAAAAACATAACATTCTGTCTCAGCATTTGATAAATCATTTACAAATAAATTGGAAAGCAAAGGCGATAAAACAGAGCCCTGTGGAACACCTGCCGACAGAAATGATTCAGAACTTCGATGCCCGCTGATTTGAACAACTTGAGCCCGATTAGAAAAATAGAGTTTAGCAAATTATTAAAAGGACCCCTAAACTCCATGACATCAAGTTTCTGAAGCAGTAGGTCATGCCGAACACAATCGAAAGCTTTGCTAGCGTCCAAAAACAGACCACATGCGAATTGGTTATTATCAAAACATGAGTAAATAATATCAGTAAAAGTTTCTAATAACAAAACAGTTCCTTGACCTTCAATGAAACCAAACTGTGCCTCTGATGGGATATTATTCGTGAAAACAAAACTGTACATAACTTGCAATAGGTGCTTTTCAAGAATCTGCGCAATCGCAGGTAGAATTGAAAGAGGCCTGTAATTTTCAATATCTTTTAAAGAAACAGTTTTATGTAATGGTTTAACTATGGCAACTTTTAAATTGTGTGGAATGAAGCACTCAGTAATGAAACCGTTCAACATAATAAGAAGTACCGGCTGCAAATTCGTAAAATTCCGTTGGAGGTCACTCATTCTTATATTGTCAATACCTGCAGCTTTCTTCAAATTGAAGCTGAAGATTATGCTTGAAGGTCCTGGGGTGTAATAGTCGGGAAAAAAGCTGAAGAAGCTGTGCAATACAAAGACCGTGGAACATCATAGTGGGATAAAGGAAACTTCCTGGAAACCTGAGAGAAAAATGCATTAAACTCAGAGGCCGCAGATGGCAAATGTTTGAAGGATTTGACAAATGAATTGCTAATGGATTGTTTCGGGTTTCGTCCAAAAAGGCAATTGATAGTTGACCAAGTTTTACGTGAAGAGTGTTGGTTGTTACGAAAAGCCGAATTGAAACAGTTACGTTTCGAAGCTCGAATCATGGCAGTGACTTTATTTCTAAGCAACCTGAAATTATCATTGAGGGGTGTGTTGTTGGGACTACGCTTGCAACGTGTCCAAAGGGCGTCTTTTTTCTGCAATGGCATTCAGAATGTCACTTGTTAACCAAGGAAGGTTTGGGTTGCGTTTTTTTTATCACTTTGACCTTTTGTGATGAGACTATTATAGAATTGACAACCTGCACAAGCCTGTCATGCACGCTAAAAGAATTAACTTCCTCGAGGAAAAAGACCCAGTTAAAATTGGCTATAAGGTTATCAAATGTGGCAGTGTCTGTATATGAAATTCGTTCCTTATTGGGGTATGATTTATTTAAAGAAGGAAAAAGAATATGAGAACCTACAAAGTAATGATCTGAAAGTTTGTATGTAATTACCGAAGAGAAAGACTGGGCAAACGGAGCTCTTATATTGATGTGATCAATACAAGAAGCTACGAAATGATGTCCCAGGTACTCTTCTCTTAAACTTAGTCGCACCACGTAAGTCGCACTCTCCACCACATTTTTATTTCGTTTCCTATATATTTTTCATATGAATGTCATTATTTTCAAAGCGTGTTTACTTCTAGGTTGTCACAGTATGTAACTATTTAACATGTATAGGACTGTACATATAATACATCTGTTCGTGATTTTGTAATACGATTTCTCATGCGTGCATTTTTATTGTATTTAAGATTCGATTATTTAATGTTGCTGTAAATATACATGTCTTTGTAATCTTTTATTGCGGAAAGGTATTCTGTTTTCATGATTTCTTTTCTCGTGCTTGTTCAAGTTTTGTAGTGAACACAGTGCTTTCACGTCTGAATATATGTAGGCAATCCTTTGCGTTTGGAGTGCAGTTCTGATGCACAGAAAGCAGCAACTGCATAGATTTGCAAAATCGTCGTGTCTGATCGAGAAGCGTCTTAGTTGTACAGTTTCACTAAATTCATTTTCGTCTTTCTCAACTAGCTGCAATCAACTTGTTCAGTGGCGTGATGTCATGCAACTATATTATATCCGGCTATTAATTGTTCTTGTTCCGCCACTGTAAAAAACCAGGCTCAGTACGCCTGTGAATTTATATTGCAAAGAAACAAATAAAGGAAGAATATGAACAAATTAATATTGCGATGTGTTGTTATCATAACGAGTGCCGTGAAGTGAAACTGTTGAGGTCATCTCCGGGCCCATAGCAATTACTATCCCATTTCGTCGTGAACACATTCAGCCTGACCTTCCTGAAAATAAGAAAAATGTAACCTTGAAAAAACAGAGGTAAGCAGTTGGCCTTTTTTCCCGAAATTAAGCGCGCTTGCAACTCCCTGATTTCCTTCTAAAAGCCTCAGTCATTTCTTTTGTGCCTTACATCAGCAGCCAAGCGGTGATGCATAAAAAAAGGGGATACTTACGCGATAATGCCACAACAAACAGCGCGACTCTCCGATCGGCCCCCCTTAGCCACGCACCGCGACATGCCGGCGGGCCCTTTTTCACGGGTGGCAGGGCAGCCTTTGCTGCTTCTGCCGGGGGAGGGAATGGTCCTGCCAGAGAGGCTTTGCCTAGGCAGTGGCCAGAGCCGTGAGTGGTGCTCCGCCCTTGCGCACCACTTCAGCGAAGTTTGTCTTTGCTGTGTATAGAAATGGGTTTGCGAGTGCTGACCTTTTTCTTGCTTCTTTGAATGATATATTTTCCTTTGTTGTCAGTTTTCCATATCAGACAAGACCGGCAGTAAGCAGTGTGGTCGCCTTTCAAATTTGCACAGAGGGAGGCTATTGCATCGCAGTTCTCAGTTGCGTATTCTTTCGAGGCACATTTCGCGCAGGTTTTATGACCGCGGCCGCTGTTTGACCCATGGCCGTATCTTTGACAGCTAAAGCATCTGCAAGGGTTGCGTATGTGTGGTCGGACTTGGATTCTCAGGTATCCGACTTCTATTGTCTTACGTAGTATGCTTGCATAGAATTTTAGGATCAAGTGCTTTTTAGGAATTTCTTTATCGTCTCTACGTATGGTGATTCTCTGGACTTTGACATTTTGTCCAGCAAAACCATCTAGCATTTCGTTTTCGGTGATGTGGAGGAAGTCCGGGTCGGCAGTTACGCTAAGGATGGTATTTAAGGTTCGATGTGCACTGACGGTCAGAGGAACATACCCAATAGATTAAATGGTTGGGAATTTTACATGACGTGCTCCATTGTCAAGTTGAAGTAGAAGGTCTACACTGGCTACTTTTCTGAATTTTTATCTCAAGCCTAACGATTCTGTCAATCATTATGACTCCAGGAATCGAGACAATATTTGGGCTGGTTTTTCTCCGATTTGAGAGTGAATCACATGATATTTAGCGAAATTGTTTCTGGTTCGCTGCAGGCACTCTGCTGTGGCTTCGGTCCGCCTTGTTTTATCGGGGTGATCAGGCTTTGAAGAATTGGAGGCCATGGGATGTATGTGTTGTTCGGCTACAGCGCCAACCGCCCACAACGGAGCCCAACAAGAGGACGGGACAGGAACTTGGGAAAATTCCTGCCCACGCCAGTTGTACACTGCAGCTATAACCAAATATGCCATAACGCTGGGTGGTCAGCCACACAAGGTTAACCTTCGCCGTCTGAAAGAAGGAAAAATCTAAGAGAGAAGGAAACAGGATAGTTGTGAGAAAGGGACAGGAAATGGAAAGATGGAGGGGAGCAGAGGAAAAGGCGACTGCCGATTTCCCCCGGTCGGGTCAGGCCGGAGGTGCCATCTACAGGAAGCTGGGGCCAAAATTGTGTGTTGCCTCTGCCGAGAGGCCTAAAGGTCCAAACGCTCCGCATCGGCTCAACCACCCGGATCCCTTTTCCACGGACACGGCGATGCCACGCACGGCTAGGCGCGGGTGCTCGGGTCCGTAGTTCACCATCACCCCCCTGCGGGGATGTCCATGAGGATGCTCAGGAACCTGCGGTGTCGCCTCTCACCAACGTCTGCACGCTGCGGACGACCCCCCCCACCTGCAGGGTCAGTCACGATGACTTCTCAACTCACTTAGCGGACAGTCTCCATTTCACCGCCAAAATCAGGTTATACAGTGAACCGATCCTTGCTTCACCACTGTCCCGTTGTCAATAATCGAAAATGTGTATTTACCCGTAATGAACCGCATGCCATGGATCAGAAGGCTGGAGAAGGCTTCATAAACATAGCAAATACAGGTCACAAAATTCCGTTCATTACGTCGGTTCAAGCTATGTATATCTTGAGCAGCGTTTGTTGCTGGGCTCTCTGGTTTCTTTCAATCATCATGGAATCCGCAGTACTTGCAGACTAAAGCACAAAGATGAGAATGACACTAACACTGCACAGAACTTTCAACTTTACTTTTGAAGTAATCGATCTGCACCTTTCACCATGGCAGGAAGGCTGTGACGTGCCACATACCTTTGGCCATAGATACCACGAGGAAAATTATTTAAAATTCACTGACAAAATTACTGGCCCAGAAGGCTAAATCTCCAACAAAACAAGCAGAATATAACACTCAACACAAAAGCATGACAAATTGTGGCCAAAGCCTAGACAACAAATGCCAACATTATGGGTATGTCAATAAAAAAGTTGAAAGCAAAATTCACGAGGCACTGAAAAACAGGTAAAATTTAAGAAGGAATATGTCAGGTAACAATTAACAAGGCCTAAAGTTGATGGAATCGTAACTAAAAATTTTTCCATGAAGTTTTGAAGGTTGCTTATACAAATTTAAAAGGTTTGATTTAATTATTTGATCTGATGAGGTTTAACATTCCAAAGCGACTCAGGCTATAAGGGATGCCATACTAGACGGCTCTGGATAATTTCGACCTCCTGGGGTATAAACATGAGCTGACATTGCACAGCACACGGGCCTCTAGCCTCTAGCTTTTCGTCTCCATCGAAACGCGAGTGCAGCAGCCAAGGATCGCATTCCCGTCTTTCGGGTCAACAACCGAGCACCAAAACCACTGATCCACCACACGGGTACATTTAAAGGTGAAGGTCCAGAAAAGCAGGCCCTCGTCTGATGTGAAGATTCATATTGATCCAGAGAGGAAAATCTCTTTTTTTTTCAAAAGTGATATCGATGGTGTGCTAATGCAGCCTTCTGTGAAGTTGTCAATAATGGCTTCCTGAATCATTTCGAAAATTAGCAGGGACTTGTTTTTTTGCATTGGCACATCTACAAAGCCTAGAAAGGCTGTGAACAGCAGAAAATGCAATGCTAACACCTGCTCCTTTTCCAATTATTTTTGACTGCCTAAAACCTGGCAGACATAGAGTATGATGGGCCACTTTTGCTGCAATCTCGCTTTCGACGAAGTGCTTTCTTTGCCTTGCAGCAAGGCATCCAACATTTTATTAGCTATCAAGGAGAAAACATTGGTGGGCAGCCATTTCTAGTAAAGAATTCAAGAGGACAATCTCTTCTTGCAGGAAATCCGTGTGTTGTGTTGTGTTGGGATTAATGGCACATAAGCAGCTAAGGCTATCCTGCGCCAAGCTCAAGGTATAAGATAATTGTTTTCTGTACATAAGAGGAAACATGGTGTGTTTGCTTCCAAAAACTTCGTTTATACAGTAATAGATTAAGCTCTGTTCATGAAAATGATGCGTAAAATGAGTATGCCTTGAATTGAGCAGAAAACATTTAGAGCATTCATCGTGTGCGCAATCAGGGGCATCTGCTGTGCTTCAACACAAGCAAGTAAAAGTGAATAGGAGGCTTCTGTCTTAAGCGCTGAAGTAACAACCCTCTTGTTTTCACACTTCGGCAGCCGAAAAAAAACTAGCTAGAATGTACGGGATCTAGAATTTTTTATATTTCATTCTAGCATCCTAAATTTATAATCTGGCAGACGCAGACAAAGCGACGGGACAACCGCTAGTCCAGCCTTTTCCTATCTGCGTCTGCAATTTCGACAGTTATAGTGAATTTAGGAAGCTCACACCACCTAACCCAACAGAAATTTTGTAGTTTCTTGCA
The DNA here is from genome assembly GCF_052857255.1 of Amblyomma americanum. Taxonomy (NCBI): domain Eukaryota; kingdom Metazoa; phylum Arthropoda; class Arachnida; order Ixodida; family Ixodidae; genus Amblyomma; species Amblyomma americanum. The sequence goes on from NC_135497.1 coordinate 466,485,438, forward strand.
GCAGAGATGCTTTCTTGTTGCTGGCGCTAACGGTGCTTCCGTCATGGTCGTTTTTTGAGGTGACATCTTAAGCAGATTATTTCCACGCAGTCGACTGTAAAGTAGCGCTAGAGAACGAATAAGATAAACCACGATAAAACCGCACAATCTACAAGGGTGAAGCTGCAATGAAGGCTCTCACCAGCGCATATGGCTAATTTTCATCACCACATCAGCAGGTTTAGGATCATATTTTACTTGAAATATAATTTTCTTGCCGGATTTCTAGGTGCTTATAGGACCAATTTCATCATCTAGTTTCAAATCGAGGGGTGTTTGGATTTGTTTTCTATTACGGTATAATTCGACTTATTATCAGCTTCTGGAGTTTTCTAAAAAAAGCCTCAAGTACAGGGCTGCGGAGAAAGAATATATTGCGGCCCTTAATTTCTAGGTGTCATTTTTCCCGAATTCGGGAGTAAAAGCGAGGAATAATTTTTTTTCAGCTCAAGTGCGAGTACAAAACGTTTTTATTTGCAAAAGTTTCTATAAGTCGCGTTCTTTCAAGACATTTTTTGTTCGCAGCACAAAACTCTTCAGTACATGCGCTCAGTATTGTGCTGGATAGATATTGCTATAGTTTTGGTCATTACTTTATAAAAATCTGGAAAAGGCCTGTGGACCACTTCCAGCTCCTTGAATGCTCGAGCTGCCTTGTTTTTTTTTAAAATAAATTTCATTCAGCATCACAGCGACCATTTCGGAAGCAAAATAGCCCTCGTTTGCCCATGATGCCAATGACAATGATGATAATGCTGACAATGATTCCAATAAAACGGCTTGTCAATACATGTGTTTGGCGTCTCACTTCGAAACGTACTTTTCGAACTTGGGCTCAACTTAAGCAGCGTCAGAAATAGCAATCGATGAGAGAAATTTCAAATCACTAATGTCAACTGAAAACACCCTCTGGATTAAACGACATTCATCTCTGATTGTCGGGTGGTGCCCCTAAAATTTGTGCACTGGAAAACTACGTTCTCTACGCCGGGGACGAAGGCATATTTCCAAGTAGAAGCATTGTTCGCGATGCAAAAATCAGATATAACCGGGCTTCAAGCGAAAACTAAGGGTCCTGAAAATAAATCATCAGTTCGCAGCGGTAAGCACAAAAAATTTAACAAGGACTTTTTCCCTCCTTACCTTACGGCGCGGTACTGCTGCCCACTAAGAATTTTAAATTTCCTCCAAAAGCTAGGCATAAATTCTCGAAAGTTCTGGGATATAAAAAATTCGCAACAAAAAGGCAATGTTGCACTTACCGATTAAGGAGATAATATGTTCAGTCATGAGTACTGTGCTGACATGTTGAACACTGTTTTTTAGTCCATGTTCACAAAGGATGGAGACGTGTCTTTTCCTGGTCGAAACGCTAGTACCGAAAATTCCATGCCGCCGGCTGGAGTTGACTTGTCTCCAATTCTTTCATTGAGCAATAAAATGATACTTTATTCTCCAGCCCGTGCACTTTAGAGCAATACCACTAATCCCAACAGCACCACTTCGAGATCTTTAAGGTGCGCTGACATCGCACAGCGCACGGGCGTTCTTTGCGTTTCGATCGCCTCCGTCGATACGCGGCCGCCGCGATCGGGCTAGAACCCGGGTACTCCGGCTCAACAGCGGAGCGCGCAAACCACTAAAAAGCGCGCTAGTCCAGCCGTCTACGGCGACGAGGAGGCTTTCGCTCCCTCCATAGCCCTTCGTTGCCTAGCTTTCCTCCTCTTCATTGCTACTGCCGGCTAGCGTCCGTTGCGCGTGTGCTGCTTGTATGCAGTCAGTCAGTGCGCCTTTCATTTCCGGACAAATAATATTTTTCCACACACTACTGCCATTGTATTCCGTAACGTGTGCTTGGCTTGAGCTCCTCTTTACTGCTACTGCCGGCTAGACGCGTTACGCTTGCGACGCCAATGCGTTGCAAGGATGGCATTGTACAGGGTGGTTCACTCTTGGTCGAACACGCGAGCGCATGGCCCTGCTCTTTGGAGGGCCACTTCGTCCGTCACGGTCGAGCATCGAAGCGACGTGACAGATAACGCGAAGCACCACGTCCAGGTCCATCGTATCCTGCGCCAATTTGCTACGATGAGCGGCTGCGTCGCACAGAGTGGCCCTCTAAAGAGTGGGGCCACGCACTCGCGTGTTCTGACACAGAGTAGACGTCCATGTACATCCTAACGTGTTTGGCTTGACCTAATTTAGCTTTCGCTGTGAAAGGAATAGAAAGAATAAAATAATTGACATTTATTGGACTGAGACAGCCGCTAATATAGGGCAACAATATATTAGCAATTTACCATATTTCACAGTAAAGTAATCCAAAGAATCAACAGCGAACTACTGCATAATTGTCGAATGGCCAACTAGAATAGAAGAGGCAATAACGACAGAGATTCACAGGCCAAGCGTTTGTCATCACATTGCCCGCCGTGCGTCACACACGGAAACCTGGAGCTTCAGTCTGCACCTCTCGGATGTGAAAATACCGCTGCCTTGGATGCTGCGAACAGCTACACAGTGCTGCGCTTCCACTTGCACCATGTTTAGCTCCAGGTACGCACAATAGCGACCAATTAAATGATGCCCAGAGACCGCTTATCGCAAACGCCTTAACACAGAGTGCTCCCTGGGTTTTGCAGTATTGCCCACTGAACTGTAAGTTGTATGCACCTGGCGCTAATGCGGTGGAAGTTTCATCGTAATGGCTTGCGGTTCACACACAACCCTCCCAAATTGTGCCCTATTCTTCGAGGGCAACATGTTTAAACACGCGCGCGCCAACGCTGCATAAGACCAGTTTTGTGAAGATTTAAAGGGGCGATGAAAGGGGTCTCAGAAAAGATGCGATGTGCCCAGGATGCTAAAGGGCACCGCGTCACAAATACCCTTCTGTAAAAAATTTTTAGATGCGTTTTGTAGAAGCTGAGTTATCTGTTGTCAAAATTTGTATTTCCGTGCCTTCGTGCCAGTGATATTTTTGCGCATTTTAGCCTGCACTCCCAGACCTTCTTAGAGCGTGCGGGGTAGAGGCCTCGGTCGCAAAGAAGATGCCCTGGACTCAGCGTCACAAGCTCAGCCGGAGACCAGCTACCAAGTGGCAAGGGGGGGGGGGGGGTTGTTTGGTGCCCAGCTTTCGCTGCTCGCAAGCCAGAGAATGGGTCGGAGACAGGTTCAGAAAGAAAACTGAGCTTATATCGGAAAGAGACGATAAAGAGGATTTCACAATCACTCGTACGAGCAGACACAGTGATCTATAATATAATAAAACTGATGCAAAGTAACACTCGAGAGAAATTACCATACAACAAAAGCAATGCACCTCAAGTTCACTAATACGAGAAAGGCAAACAAACAGAGCATTATCGAACTAATTATGCAACACAATCTCTAAAATATCAGATAGCAACTCTTCTCAACAATTTTCTTCAAGAAAATATAGACATTCTTAACATTCACCTCAAACATTTAAAATAACTTTTTTTTCCTTCATGATAATTCACGACACTTTTTTTGTAATGTCCTTATTAGTTTTTATATCTTAAGCAATGTGAAGCTGTACCATACTTTTGTGTCCTTATCGCTATTTTTAATGCTCAGCGAGTAAGAACCTAACCGTTTTTCCTTGGTTTTCCTATGTCAAATGATGTGCTAGACATTTTTATGTGCCTTCATTGCTTCACGTCATAATATGCTGTGCTACTCATGCTCCTTCCGTACCCATAATTTCTTCATTGTGTACATTGTCGACTTGGCCTATCACTGCATTTTGTGTTTGCTCCTAAACGAAATTTGTTTTTCTTTTGCGCAGATATTTGAATCTATTGTACATTTGTAACTATTGTCTTCATTATTCTTTGTTACTAGTCTCTGATCGGTGTTCGGTCTGTGTTCACTACTGTTTTGCCTTTGAGGGGATAAGGCCTTAGTCAAGCTGCGTACGCAGCTTTTTGCCTTATCTCCTCCATTATATGTAATGAAAGACCAATAAAAAAATTTAGACTGGCAAAAATAAACACAATTTGGTCACCGGGCATTGCGACAGTCGGACGACCTGAGGAGCACGACGGAGCCGTCCCTCAGGTTGGGGAACGTCGTCTCGCTGGTCCGTGGCTGGGCTAGTGGTGCTGCCCGGGCAGTCGAACCGGCGCGCTTCTCTGAAGCTTGAACGGTGGCTCGGGCTGAGAGACAGCGCTCAACGTCCTTATAGGCATGGTCCGCGTCAGTTCGTTCTTCGTGCCAAGGACGGTGCGGAGATACACGCAGTATTAACTGCACAATGTTGTTCTTCTCGCGTCGGGCACGCGACCCCATTGGCCGAGCGCGAACAAAGGTTTCCAGAACATTTGGGAGCCTTCTCGCGATGGGCCGCCGCAGGCGCAAGAGTAATGGGGAGAGGAAATCTCTTAGCACGGCCAAGGCTACGCCCTCTTCGTTGACAACGAGTAGAAATTACTTATACACTTTCGAGTGAGTGAGTGAAACTCTTTATTGTCCAACAAGAGAAGATGAACTCATCCTACCCTCCATATTTATAATATGTATATATAATATTGGGTGCGGGTAGACGGCTGTTTGAAGACTTCTCGACGTCACCGCTTGCTGAATATTGAGCTTCACACTGGGCTGCGGCAGTTGCCTGCGGCTTTGCGTGTAGTACTAAGTTATTTCTTGATATGATATTAGTCGCCCTTCTCTTCTGTGGTTCTTGAGGTCGGTCCCTACTAGAGCTGTTCGGTGGTAGACATCTCGAGCCATCTCATGGGCAGCCTTGTTGCCACGGGCAGAATCGCGCGCGGGCGTCCAGATTATGTTAATTGGCTTGTCCAATTTTCTTTTTCCGAAAATTTTAGCGGTGAGAGGAGAGACCCTCCCTCCACTGAAATTTTGGATTGCAATTTTATTGTCGCTTATAATATATTCTCGTTTTAATCCGACGCATGCCAGCGCGATCGCAACTTCCTCTGCTGTTTCTATACTTGTCCCCCTTATGGTGGTAACTCTGATTGGGCTGTCCCGGCCGTACATTTCTATCTCCTGCCGCGCCTACGTAGGCGACCTTTTATTTTGGTTTTTTGCCGTATCTGCGTTCCAGCGCTTCGACTCTCCTTTTTGTCTCCTTTATTTAGTTCACGGTGCATGTTTTTTGGAATGGGGGATCGTAATGCGGCTCATGTTCTCCTTGTTATATTCCTCAGATTTTTCTATGCCCCTGTTTACGTTGAGTCCGATTTTGACTAGAGTGGCTCTGCCCGCATTTGGTATCCTTAGCTTACCTAGTTGTGATATCTTTACTACCTCTCCTAGTTCACCCAACGTATTGTGCATCCCGAGAGCTAGGAGCATCTCCGACGATGCGCATAGGGTTAGCCCTAATGTCTCCTTGATGCATTTCTTTACGAGATTGGCAATGTTGTTTCTCTCTGCTGCTTTTAAATTTAAGTACGGCGGGGCGTAGCTGATTCTGCTGATTATGAAGGCCTGTATTAGCCTGAGTAGATGTTTCTCGTTTAGACCCCCTCTCTTATAGATTAGGATGAGGGTCTGCATCGTATGTCTCTCCAGCTTCCAGATTGTGGTTGTGTTCTGTGTGATGAACCAGTTTCTTAAAATGGCCCTGGGTCCACACTGGGCATGAGGAGATTGATGCACAGACTCCAGAATGATTTTGAAGTGATTTAATTAAAGCATCTGGCTCGATGCCGCTTACGGGACAGAAGCTGGGCTCGTCGTCGCCGGGGCTGAGTCAGCGTGGTGTGGCACGGGCTCGATGAATGGCTGGTTGTCTGCAGCGGCCGGGCTGGGAGTTCCTCGTGGCTGTGCTGCCCTCGTTCTCGGCTGGTCGTTGGATGAGCTGCCAGGCGTGGAGGCGCGTTGGCGAAGGTCGAACGTTAGCGACGGCTAGACCCCGGGCTCAGGTCAATGCGCAGCCCCAGTCTTCTGCCTCGCTCCGTCTCCGGCCCTCTCGTCCACTCGCCCCGATCGCTCTTCCCCTTCCTCCCGTCGGCCTCCGCTTTTAAAGCCTTTGCTTCTTTCTTCAGCCGTGGCCGCGCCTTTGTCCACTCCCCCGTGGCTCTCGAGGGGTGCATAATGACGGGGACACTCAAGTGTCGTTTGACAGGGCCGTCGACGGTTACCATATATGGTCATGTTTCTCCGCCACAACCAAATATGGTCATGTCTCTCCGCTGCGACCGGACCCCAGGACGGCGCGGCCAACCGTCTCCAGGAAAAGTCACTGACCGGCTCGCCGTGGCACCGGTGCATGTGCACGAATCGTCACATCCGCTCCTTCTTAAAAGGAATGTTCATTGAACATTAGGAATTCGTCATACACACACACGCGCACACACACACGCCGCGCTGTTCGGGCCAGTATCCCGCACAAGTCGCTCCTTTCTTCCCCACGAGCACCGAGCCAGAGCGGAGTTTCAGAACAATTCTTCACTGTAGATACCACTCGAGTGCACAATATAAGACCATAATTAACAGTATGTACAAAATCTCAAACAAGAGAACGAACAAAAAATGAAACTAAACGAAGCGCACTTGTAATGTACAAAACAAGGAAATGTAGTCTTAGCGAGGTACCTCCCTGTCCACTACTCGGTTACGGAGGTAGTACCTAGCGGCTGGAATACGTCTGCCAGATTGGGATGCCTCCTCCTCGAGAAGGGCGCCTCCGAGCTGCGACTGCATGAAGTGTTCCAGTTCATCACATGGACTGAAATTTTTGTGCCGGCCGCTCTGACCGCTTTTCTGCAATGCAGGATTATTTACAATGGCGGGCTCCGTGCGAAGGTTATCCTCCCCCTCCTGTTCCCTTGAGGCAGCCGTTTCAGAAAGAGGCGAGCATGTTGGTGCTTGCTTTAACCGGTTAGCATGGACCACAGCGGTTGAGGCCCCTGCGATCTCCCGAATCCGAAAATTAACCGGCGATAGCTGCTCTACTATGCGGTAAGGTCCTTTCCATTTGGGCGTTAACTTACGGGCAAGCCCTGCCTTGACCTGCACACACTCAAGGTATACGCGGTCTCCCACCCTGAAAGGAACCGCCCTAGCCCTAGTGTCGAACCGCCATTTTCTTTTGTCGGCTGCTTCCCGTAATGCTTCGGCTGTTACGTCATGGGCCACTTGCAATCGAGACGTCAGTTCGGCTCGATAATCATCTAGTGACCCGTATGGCACCCGTCTCTGTCCATCAACCACCGCATTCGGTGTGTCTGGGTCGCGACCGTACAAGAGGTAGAAAGGGGAGTCACCGGAGCTCTCGTGCACCGCCGTGTTGTAAGAAAAAACAGCAAACGGTATCCAGAGGTCCCAATCCTGTTGGTCTCGCGAAACATAATGGGATAGCAGTTTGCTTGCTGTTTGATTAAGCCTCTCCCAAGCACCGTTACAAGCCGGGTGGTAAGGGGTGGTCTGTCTTTTGTCAATTCCCAGAAGGTTATACACATCTTTCATCAACCTCGACACAAAGTTTGACCCTTGATCCGTTAACAACTGCCGCGGAACGCCGTGCCGCAGAACCACTGTTTCTACAAAGGCACGTGCCACAGTTTCTGCTTTTTGGTCGGGCAGTGCTGTTATCTCAGCATACTTCGTTAGGTGGTCAACGCACACCAGTACATATTTGTTTCCTGTTGTCGTAGTCGGAAGTGGGCCTAGGATATCCATGCCAACCCTCTCAAAAGGCGTCGAGACTTCCTCGAATTCCTGAAGGGGGGCCGGCCTGCGGTTTTTCGGAGTTTTTCTTTCCAGGCAAGAACGGCAGTTAGCGCAGTACTCTTTAACATCTGAACGCATGCCCTGCCAATAGTAGTAGCGCTCCAACCTCCTTTGCGTCTTCATTACTCCAAAATGGCCCGCGTATGGGGCATCGTGAAAAACCCTCAAGACATGCGGCACCATTGACTTTGGTACCACCACTCTTTCCCACACCTGGCTAGCCTTCCTTCCTGACCGCGTAGGCCGGGTGCGCTTTCGTAGGGTTCCTTCGTTGTCAACAAAGTAACAATTGTCGGGATCCCGGGCGATCCCCCCAGAAATGGCATGAAATGTTTTCTCTAGCCCTTTGTCCTTTCGCTGCTCGGTGCGGAGATCGTTCGTATCTATGGCCGGACAAAACTCATTCACGGTGCGTACTAGGTTAGCTCGACTTAATGCGTCTGCGTTAGTGTGCACCTTGCCTGGCTTGTGTTCTATCTCGAAATCGTATTCCTGAAGTTGCAGATTCCAGCGCGCGAGGCGCGAGCTCGGATCCTTCACGTTTAGAAGCCACTTAAGGGGTTGGCAGTCGGTCACTAGCCTGAATCTGTGGCCATAGAGGTAGCACCGAAAGTGCCGCACGGCCCAAACCACTGCAAGACACTCCCGCTCAGTGGCACTGTACCGCTGCTCGACTGGACTGAATTGCCGGCTCGCGAACGCAATAGGGTGCTCCTTACCGTCAAAATTCTGAGACAGCACTGCACCCGCTGCAAACTTCGAGGCGTCAGTCGCTACAATGAAAGGCTGGCTGAAGTTTGGATATCCTAGCAAGGGAGCGGTTATTAATTTTTTCTTTAGTTCTTCGAACGCCACCTCTGCCTCCTCCGACCATACGAACTCTATGTTTTTTGCTGTTAGTGCAGTCAGTGGCTTTGCGATTCGGGCGAAATCTCGCACATGCATTCGGTAGTATCCGACTAAGCCAAGAAACTCGCGAACGCCTCGAACTCCAGTTGGTCTAGGGAAGTCGCGGACGCTACTTAACTTTCCCGCTTCAGGTTCTACGCCGTCTGCGGAAACGATATGTCCAAGGTATTTGACCTGCCGCTGTAGAAGTTGGCACTTTGAAGGTTTCAATTTTAAGCCAGCAGCTCGCAATCTGACCAGCACTTCCTCAATGGCCTCCAAGTGTTCGGCAAAGGTGCTGCTGTAAATTATTATATCGTCCTTGTAGACGAAGCACCTCTTTCCCAGCAAACCGGCCAAGATTACGTCCGCAGTTCTCTGCCAGACTGCAGGGCTGTTAACAAGTCCCATCGGCATGCGTCTCCACTGAAAGTGGCCAGACGGGTGTTAAATGCGGTTTTGTCGACATCGTTTGGATCCATTTCGATCTGCCAGAACCCCGATGCGAGGTCGACAACTGTAAAATACTTGGCTGACCCAAGCTGCGCGAGGGTTTCCTGCACCTGTGGCAGCGGGTAGGGATCTATCCTTGTAATGGAATTCAATCGCCGGTAGTCTATTACCAGTCGAAATGAACCATCGGGTTTCTCAACTAGAAGTGCCGGTGCCCCCCACGGCGACTTGGAATGCTCAACAATGCCTTTGTCGATTAGCTCTTGGACCTGCCTATCCATTTCCTCTCTTTGTGAGTAGGGAATTCTATAGGCCCGTTGGTACACTGGTGGCGAGTCGCCAGTCGTAATGCGGTGTTTAATCACTCCGCACTTTCCCAGGTCTAGCTTCGATGCAGCGAACACATCCGAGTAGCGCTGTAGGAGACCCTCAACTCTTCCTCGCTCTTTGCAGTCGATGTGAGAGAGGTCAAACTGCAGGTTCCCTTCTTTTCCTTTCCTTTCATTGACGAGGCCCGTAGTGCAAATCGGGGTACCCTGCTCATCCACCTCAGCCGTGGAGAATGTAGCTATGTTTTTGTTTTTCGGCAGGTGAAGCTCTTGTTGCGAGTAGTTACATAAGCGGACGGGAACCCTTTTCTTTGAGTCAACCGTGACCAAACAGCCCGCCACACTCAGTCCTATTGCGAGCCCCTCTATAGGTTCAACGATTCCTATGTGTCCCTCATCAATCTGAGCTGACATCGCTCCCACACAGATTATCTCTGACCGAGGCGGCACCACTGTTTCTCTCGTTGTCCTAACACTAATGCCCGCGTGTGTTAGCGAGCCCAGTTTCACGCTCTGTTCCCCATAGTCCACTCGTGCAACGTACCCGGCCTCTCGATTTGCTAATGGGACCAAAGCCCCGCGACAGGAAAGGCAGTTCTGGCTTAATATGAGATCGATGCCATGCTGCCGTAACAGGTCCTGACCTACGAGGCCCGATATACCATCCGGCAACGACACAGCATCGGAACAAATGTAGCTTGGATGGTCAAAACTTTCGTTCCCGATTGTGAAGCGCAAAAGGTACAGTCCTCCCGTGCCGAGGTCAGCTCCTGTGATGCCCACGAATCTTACTTTCGGAGATTCTCGGGCCTCATGCACCTGCCTGTCTCCCTTCCTTGTCAGCAGATCAAAAAACGTTTGCTTAAAGAGCGTTATCCGGGAGCCAGTGTCAACCAACAGATTGCAAGTGACCCCGTTTACCACGAATTTGGCAATCGGGCAAGATTCTCCAAAAACGCTTACAATAGCACAGCTATTACTGCTCTCCCCCTCAACCGGCTCGGCTGCGGGGGACTCTACGCGTTTTTTTGGCACAATATATCTTTGTTCCCTCCCCGTGTTGGTCGGCGCGCGCTGCTGCCCATTTGGCGTACCAGATTCGCGGTTTAGCTCGGGACAGTATCTGGAAACGTGTCCGTACCCTCTGCAAGCATAACAGCGAACCTGCCTCCTTTCACGGTTCCGGAAATTGCCCCTGTTATTTAACTGTAGGCCTTCCGCGAGGAGCGCCTCCAGCCGGTCTAGCCTATCGGTCAACTGAGTAACATTCGCGTCGGCGCTTGCACTTTTTGGCTCTGTTACAAGCCGCACCTTCTCCTCACTGGAGACAAGCAACTCATTACGCTCCTCGTCTACAGCTGCCTCTACCGCTCTTTCAAAAGTAGACGGCGCCTTAGACAGAACAAACCTGCGCACCGGACCCCTCAAGCCAGTGATGAACTGGGACGTCATCTGCTCCAGAAGCAGCTCTCTGGCGTGCTTTTGCTTCGAACTATCAGGCCCCGGTTCTCGCGCTAGGGTTTCGTTCCCAAGAAAGCGAAGGCGGGAGGCAAACGCGCGTGCGTCTTCCCCCGGCTTCTGCCGAGCGTCGAGGAACCGCCTGAGCTTTACGCTAGAAGGTTCCCTGTCAAAATATTTAAACGCTAGCTTTTTAAATTCAGCCAACGTGCCCGCCTTCCTGACTCCCTCATCTCTCCAGGCAAAATCATGTGCTGCCCCTGACATGCGACATTTCGCCATTCCCAGCTGTTGTGCATCCGTTAACCCGCCCATTTTGCACACCTGCTCCAACATGTAAAAAAATTCAACAATAGACGGCCCCTGACCGTCGCCCGTGAATCTCTCCACCATGTTTGCTAATGCAAGTACGCTTGCCCCAAAGGGCTGTGCACTCGAGTGGGCTTCTTCCATATTAGACCAAATATAGTCAGTGCCTCAAGCTCCTCTCGCCGGGGGTGCAGTCCAGCTTTTGCCCAATGATTTAAGTGTGGACCCCACTTCTGACACCAATGTGATGAACCAATTTCTTAAAATGGCCCTGGGTCCACACTGGGCATGAGGAGATTGATGCACAGACTCCAGAATGATTTTGAAGTGATTTAATTAAAGCATCTGGCTCGATGCCGCTTACGGGACAGAAGCTGGGCTCGTCGTCGCCGGGGCTGAGTCAGCGTGGTGTGGCACGGGCTCGATGAATGGCTGGTTGTCTGCAGCGGCCGGGCTGGGAGTTCCTCGTGGCTGTGCTGCCCTCGTTCTCGGCTGGTCGTTGGATGAGCTGCCAGGCGTGGAGGCGCGTTGGCGAAGGTCGAACGTTAGCGACGGCTAGACCCCGGGCTCAGGTCAATGCGCAGCCCCAGTCTTCTGCCTCGCTCCGTCCCCGGCCCTCTCGTCCACTCGCCCCGATCGCTCTTCCCCTTCCTCCCGTCGGCCTCCGCTTTTAAAGCCTTTGCTTCTTTCTTCAGCCGTGGCCGCGCCTTTGTCCACTCCCCCGTGGCTCTCGAGGGGTGCATAATGACGGGTACACTCAAGTGTCGTTTGACAGGGCCGTCGACGGTTACCATATATGGTCATGTTTCTCCGCCACAACCAAATATGATCATGTCTCTCCGCTGCGACCGGACCCCAGGACGGCGCGGCCAACCGTCTCCAGGAAAAGTCACTGACCGGCTCGCCGTGGCACCGGTGCATGTGCACGAATCGTCACATCTTCTCATTCGATTGCACATGTACGCCTAGGATTCTGATTGTTTCCACCTCGGGCACCTGTCAGTCTGCAGCTAGGATACTCAATTTCGAAGGTGGCTTGTTTGTCAGTTTCTTGTCGTTGTTTGGGAAAATTTCAGTTTTTTTTCCGGCGAGCATTCCAACCCTCTTTATGCCGCGTTGTTTTCTGTAATATCCGCTGCTGCCTGAAGAGTTTGTCCAATGTCCGAGTTGCTGCCCTGATATAACCAGAGAATAATGTCGTCTATATACATACCGTATTTCAAATTCGGGTTTCCTATGAATTTTAGTTCATCGGGAAGTTCGGTCATGGCCATGTTGAGAAGGGTGACAGCACTGCTTCTTGTGGGGCACCCTTGCTTCCCAGTTGTATTTCATCCGAATGGGTTTCCTGAAAATTCTTACTTGCTGTCCTATTTGTGAGGAAGTTTTTTATGTAGCGGTAGGTCTTCTGCCCTACCCCAGCCCAGGTGAGCCCTTCTAGAACCGTTGCGTGCTTAAATTGCCAGCATATTGCAAGCTCATACGTTCTCGAAAAATCGACGGCTCGCGTGGCCATGTTCCCTCTGGCGCCGTGCCGGCGAGTAAAGTGGTAAGGGCACAAGCGCACACAAGGCTACGCGCTCACCGAGCTTCCTTCTCTGCTGCTAGTTTTGTCTACAACGCGCACGAGCGCGATCGCTTCCGCGCTGCGCCGGTTTTTTTTTTTTCGAATATGTGCCGAATTTTGTGACAGCGTCTTTCCCTGTCCTCTCGTCACTTTTGGCGCGCTGAAACGTCGGCGCTCCTCCGCCGAACCATCGCACTCGCCCCCTCCCCCGCCTGCCGACGCGCACGAACCAATGATAGCAGTCCGCTGCGGACGCAACGAGCGCTACATGACGTAACGAGCGCGGATTCGGCCGAAAGCCCAGCACCGCAGGTCGCCGCTAGCAACAGAAGCGGGGGTTTTAAAAACTTTATTGTAAATTATCGGCTTGCTTTTGAGGTCTTCTACGCGGCATGAACGCTCGTTGGCCAGTACTCTACATACAGCGGGAATTTTATAGACAACCTCAAACGTCCTTTAAAGGGACCCTTTAATTACACTTTCTCAAGGAACCTACAGCCTAGGAAAATGCGTTTGCGCTGTGCATTTGCAGGAATTAATGTCCACTGAAGGAAAGTATGGAAAATTTTCTTGTGCTTACCTGAAGCCTCTACACGGCGAAAGACCTGCGCTAACTGTCACGCAAAATAATTATGGTATATGTCACATGTAACGCCACAATTGCGCTTCTTTAGGTTAACGGAGGGTTAAAATTAGTACCTTTTTACCTAGAAATCTGTGTGCACAGACTTGCGGATCTCATCAGGCGGCGTACAGAGCGCTTGCTCTCTGGGTTCGACACTACACGTGCAGCGTAAAAAGGACATATAATGTGTGTTACTGGGTTTCGCCGCAATTGGCTGTTTTCGCTCTCAGTAGTTAGCTTTTTTCATTCTGAATATGCCTCCCTTGTGGTCAACGCATCGTTAGCGTATATATGTAGTCACTTTTAAACTGCTGTTCAATTCACGCGTCTAGCAACGCCGGCCGCGTAAGATTTGTTCTAGAAGTGACCTCCTTGCATGGTACACGTCGGCTGCGAATTGCTTGTCTCATAATGTCGATGTTGTAGTCGGCAGCAATGGCGACTCATGAAGCATGTTTTACCAGAAGGCGTTTCGAGGTGTTTTGCGGTGTCTTAGGACCGCAGATCTTCCTCGATGAGGTGAAATAGTTTTCCACAAGGTGGAGTCGGCTGCGTGCATGAGGTGGCCACGCGATCAGGGGCAATCCTGAGGCCATCTGAAAACGACGCTATTTTCCAGTGCCTCTATGTGGCGCGCGGCACGTGTGGTGCCCGCGGGGCGTGATTCTCGCCTCGTTGCTCTGCGGACACCAGCTACTCATTCCCGAGAAACGATAGACCTTGTGCGCTGGAATGGAGGCGATACTGATCTAGGACAAGTGGCGCCACCTCATGCGCGGCGCGCAAGAAGAGCGGCTGTCCGCTGTCGTGTGAGGCATCTGAAGGATTCGTGAAATGCGTGTTTCCCGACAGCGTCAGCGCGTAAGAACAGACCGTCTTTCGGCCGCTTTGGTAAATTTTGTAGCGCACTCGCATACAGCGTGTTTGTGTTACAAAATAGACTGAAAGCAAAGCGAAAAAAAGCCTATATCTCTAAATAATACTTTATGCCAGCAGGCACACTGTGGAAATAATAAAAAAAAGCCACTACTTATTGTCGGTCGGACATGCTTTTCGTCCGCCAGTGCCTTGCATTGGGTGGGTGTGCTCTCCCCAGCGCTACTGCTGGTGGCGCTTCGTTTCAAGAGTTCGTAGAGAATCTCCCATGTAGGCTCCTTAGGAGTTCGACTCAACACCCGGACAATAGGCAGATAATAGGTGTTGGGAAGGCGCTTCAAAACAAACAAAAATGTCTCTTCGATTTGGATTGCACTGGCGGCATTAGTTTTGAAAGTGGTTCAGTAGTGCCAAACGTTCACGTGATCGTGCAGCGCCAGTTCAACAAGTGCAGATACAGCCCGGACACTAGCGCGCACCGGCCACTGGCAAAACGAAGACGCAAGTGCAGGCCTAGCCAGCGTAGCATCCTGGTATTGTCTGCCCTTATACGACCGTGATGATGGCACTCTACGAAGCTGCAATGGAACTGCTGGACTCTCAAAGTAACGATCACTTCGATTTGAGACTCCGAGGAAGAGTTGGACGACGTGTGCATTTTGGTCACCGGCGCATTGGTGTGTGAAGATGCCAATCATAATCCTGGGTTTGAGAACGTGGTAGAGAGAACCCCGAGTACGAATTTAAGCGAATCTTCAGACTGCCTAGGGAGACATTTGACTGGCTGAGCAGCAAATTCAAGGCTTCAGCCTTCCATCTGAGAGCGGTTCAAGGGCGTCTTCAGATATATGCCGAAAAGACATGCCTATAATTGCACTAGCGTACTTCGGCTCACAGATGCTTTTTACGCCATTGGAGACAAATTAGATGTCGCTGAATCGTCGGTGCATGCTTGCGTGATTCTAGAGATCTACTTTCAGCATGCGATTAGCGGCGAGTCACATTTCTGGCCGAGTAACGTAGAAATGACTTGTATGAAGGCCGGTTTTCTCGCAAAGAGCGGTGGCAAGAGACCAAGGAATGCCATCGGATGCATAGACGTGTCGCGCATACAGATACTGACCCCATGTGAATCCGAACACTCCTCTTTCAACCGATGTAAGTGGCTGTCAATCATTTTTCAAGGAATATGCGGTGACAGGAACAAGTGTCTAAACGTTTTCTTCGGATTTCGTGGATCAGTGCACGACGCCCGCGGCCTGAGAGAGAGTCCATTCTTCACATGTGCAGCTCTGGACTGCGGGGACGATTAGATACTAGGGTTCAGTGCCTACCTCTTGATGCCATTGCTCATGACAGCGTTCAGGGATAATGAAAGCACTTTTCTTGCTTGGAAAACGAACTTTGAGAAGTGAGGCGTACACCGACGCGCTGCTTCACCAAAGGTGCGGTGATACCAGCACTCGCTGGTTTGAAGAGGTGGGGTAGCACTACGTCGGCAAGGTGAGGCCTGGCGACGAGATGGCGAAAGAGAGCGGGAGGTCACGTGCGTGGGAGCCGCACGGAGCGTGGAAGTCGTCACGGAGGTTCTGAAGGTCCACTCGTGAGGGAAAAGATGATTGCCGGTTGGAAGTCTGGGATACTGCACCGAGAGAAATTGTGGAGTAGGATACGTCCATGACGGAATCCGCCAGCTCAGCGAGCTTCTCCAAAGACCACCCGTGGACAGACACAAGCACCAGGCGGACCGACGACGGCAAGCACTGAAGGAAAAACTCCCGCATGAAGGCTCGGTCGAAGGTGGCAGCCTTGTTGCCCAGGAGCTGCTGGTGCCGCCGAAGCAATTGTGTTGGTTTGCGGTCCCCAGTTCTTTGGAGGAAATGACCTGGTGCTGGCGGCGATGTCCGAGACGGCTGTTCGCTTGACGAACTCAGCAGCCAAAGTGTCAAACGGGGCCGAGGCGAGCGGAGTTATGAGGAGGTCGCGGACTTGGGCGGTTATCTCAGGTGGTAGCGATCCAGCTACGTGATGAAACTTCTGCGCCTTGCTGGTGATGTGGCCAATAGTGAACTGGCTGTTGACTTGAGAGAGCCAGAGTTGAGGATCGGCCGGCGAAAACTGGGGAAGGCGATGGGACAGCGCAGAGACTGCGCTGGAGGGTGTCACCAGACATGGCGGAAGCGTTGACGTCGGCATTGGCCATGGTGGGAGCGGGTGTTCGAGTGGACGTCCGGAAAAACCAGTTTGTTGCGCCAATCAGTATGAGGCTGGCAAGATGAAGGAAATGATTGATTTATTGCCTGAAGTGTTAGAACGTATGATCGCGCGCAGCCGAACGGCGCGTGACGCAGGCACGCAGAGGGAGCTCAATTCGGCGTCATCATCTTCGGCAGTTGGTGCTGCTCCTGCTGCATAAGGCCGCCGCTGCTGCTACACCTTCACTTGATCCTCCCCAACACTCGTCTCATCGAACAGCGGCGTCTCTTGACATAAGGTATCACCTAGGTTTTTGTCCGTACTCCGCGTCTGATATAGCGTACAAACCACCCGCGTTTGGCAGCAAGACTGTATGAGTGTTACCTTGTGGTTTACGCGCGAGGACCATTCCACATGTTTCGCTAAGCGTTGCAGATCTTTGCACGGATGACATTGAGGTAGCGGCTGTGAGAATACAGCTCGGCTCTCGAACCCTTTCTATTGCATCCGTGTACGTGTCTCCGCGGAAGAAGGTAGCATAGATTTGTTTCTACAGCAGCTCTGCGACCGCTGCCCAGCACCTAGAATCATCTGCGGTGATTTCAATGACCATTATGCCGTTTGGGGTCACAGGAACACGGATTCCCGTGGACGCAAACTTGTAGAGGTTATTGACAGTTTGGACCTGCGTGTTTCCAATGATGGAAGCCCCACTTTTTTCTAGCCATCAGCCTCAGCGACAGCTACAGACCTGACACTGCATTCAATTGACGTCCGCGTGAGTTGGTCAACAGCGACTGACCGCATGGTAAGTGATCACTATCCGATGTTTTGTGTTTGCTGCCAACTTTCGTATGCATGGTCCTAAAATTAGCAACGTGGTCAACTGGGACAAGTACAGAAAGCATCTAGAACGTGTTTCTGGTGATGGTGTTGACAAAATGCTTCTTAGTAAGCTAGCAGCAACTACGTCGGTCAAGTTACCTGATCATTTGCCGGCCCCGGATTTAAAACTCAGGAACCTTTGCGCAGCGAGAAGAAGGGCGGAGCGCCAACTCGTGCGGAAGAAGGACGACAGGCAACTGAAGACGACCTTCAATAGGCTGAATTCTGCTATTAGACGGCACACGAACAAGCTGTACAGGTCACAATGGGCCTCATTCTGTGCTAGTTTGACTGTGTTCTCACCGATAACGAGAATATGCCGAGTTATTGGCAGCCTTGCTGGAGAATCTCGCCCTTCGATACCTTTTGAAGCTCTTGCAATACGCAAGAAAAAACCTATTGCGTGCTTGACAGAGGAATTTGCAGACGCACTCGTACGCGCTTATTCTGGAATATATATATATATATATATATATATATATATATATATATATATATATATATATATATACCCCACCAGCTTCCTCCAGGTCTATCATGGATGTCCCGTTCACGCTCCGTGAGCTTCAGACTGCGCTCAGTGGCCTGCGGCGCCGGTGTTCACCAGGTCCCGACGGCATCAGAAATCAAATGCTGAATATTCTGCCCTTGCAACTCAGAAAGGAGCTCCTCAACTTCATCAATCGAGTTTGGGAGACTGGCGATGTTCCTCCGTCATGGAAGGTGGCACATGTAGTTCCAGTGCTGAAGCCTGGCAAAGACATGACAGACCTTGCCTCGTATCGCCCTGTGTAATTGACCTCCTGTGTAGCTAAGTTGATGGAGAAGCTGGTAAATTAATGCTTATCATGGTGGCTTGAGGACAGCAAGGCACTGCCATCATGCATGACAGGATTCCGCCGAGGTCTTAGTGCCCAAGATAGCGTCTTAGACTTGATCAGTCACATTGAACACCAGAGAGCTTTCGATCTTTCCACCTTAGCCATTTTACTTGATGTTGCGAAAGCTTACGACAGCGTGCTTCAGAGCTCAATTCTAAACTGTTTGCAAGGCATGGGCATACAGGGCCATACGTTAAGATTCATTTACAAGTTTATAAGTGATAGCGCGGTTCGTGTACGGTTAGGGAGTACGTTAAGCACCGAAAGGGTTCTATCACGAGGTGTGCCTCAAGGAAGTGTTCTTTCCCCCACGCTCTTTAACGCCGTAATGGCTGGCCTGACCGATTCGTTGAAAAAAAGTTGCAGGCAAGTGCGTATGTCACTTTATGCTGACGACATCTGTATTTGGATTACTGGCTACCAACACAAGCGATTAGCCCTGACAGCTCCACAGGCTATACTTTCGGCACAAGCTTACCTTGAAGGTGTGGGTTTGTCTCTGTCAGTGGACAAATCCGGCTTTATTCTGTTTCCTGGTGTAGGAAGACGTCTAGCGCGGTGAAAGATAGACCTCGGTCACTCTTGAATCCGTCAATTCAACCACGCGCGTTTCCTGGGCCTCATTATTGACTCCCGTCTACAGTGGCGAAAAGCTGCAGACGCGATTGTTTCATCTGTATTTTCTCGTCTCAATGTGATCCGTAGAATTGCACGTGAGCAATGGGGAAACCACCCTTCTTCAATGGTCAAACTTCATGAAGCGCTGCTGGTCAGCCGGATACTGTATCAATTACCTTTAATTTCCCCCTCGGCATCACAACTTGAGCGGCTCGAAGTTGTCCACAGAAAGGGCCTAAGAAGAGCCATTGGAGTTCCCCAGGCGGCTGCGAATAAGGCAGTACTTCATGAGTCCCTATCGAAACCTCTTAGCCTTATCGCTTCTCAGAGACTATTAATGCATCTTGACCGCCTAGGAGAGACGGTAGCTGGGCGATCCCTTCTCCAGCGGCTCTGCAAGAGATATGAGTCGAAGGCTTACTTGGCACTCAATACTCTTAGTTATTTAGGCATTAATGTCCGAAGGCAAAGGAAACGGTTTAAACCTCCCTGGTCTTTTCCGACCCTCGACTGTAAGGTCAGAATTCCCCATGTGAGCGCAAAGCGCAGCTCTCCTTTGGCAGCAACGCGTTCGCTTGTACTGGAATACTTGGAAACAGAGTATGCCTGCCATCTTCAAATTTTCACGGATGGTTCTGTGGACAATGTCAAACAAGCTAGCGCAGCGGCTTTTTACATTCCGTCTTTGGACTGTAAGTGGTCCGTACGCTGTACTGCCGTCATATCCTCCACAACGGCTGAAAGTGTTGCTATTGAGGCGGCTTTACGGAAGTTAGGGTCTTGTCCGGCTCAACTTGTTTTCATCCTGATTCAAAATCTGCCCTTCAGAGGTTAGAGTGCGGATTCCCTACTGACGCCTTGTCTCTAAGCTCTCTGTGCTTGGTGCAGAATCAGCACAGCAGAGGCTTTACTCTACATTTCCAGTGGGTGCCTTCTCACATAGGAGTCAACAGTAATGAGGTGGCAGACATTCTCGCCCATAAAGCTCTCAAGGATTCCATCAAAAAAAGTACCTCAAGATGGGAAAAGTCTCTGCAGGAAAACGGTGCTCGATCACTTCAGTACCCTGTGGAGTGCGTCCGACAAGCCATGTGTGACCAAGGGACTGAGAAGATCTCAGGCGACCCTTCTACATCGAATTCGCACGGCCTCTGCTCGCACTCCTGCATGGATGCCTAAGACCGGCATAGCATCGTCTCCGCTCTGCTCTTTATGTGGTGTGTGCGGGGATATCGAACATTATATTATCTACTGCCCAGAGTACAACGCGGAAAGGCATGTGATGTTCGCTTCCTTTAAGAAGACAGGAACGCGTCACAGCACAGTGCAGGACGTTTTCTACCCGAGTGGAAACCAGACATGCAGTAAGGAGGCTGCGCACCTTCTTTTAGCATTTCTGCAGAACACGGATCTTGTTTTTAAATGGTGACAGCAGGAATGAACTATGGCCTACTGTGATTGAATGTGTGCGTAGATGGTGTCTTCCGGAGTGGACTACTTTATACTGTGAGTGAATGTGTGTATGGAGTGTGGCACTACAATGGCCTATGTTCTACTGTGACTGAATATGTGAATAGATGGTGACTTCTGGAGTGGACTGTGATGTGAACTGTGTGGATTGATTGTGTGCATAGATGGTGACTGCGGGAGAGAATGTGTGCTATTATAAGAGACTGTGCGCTTAGCGGGGTAGATGCGGCATTGTTAATATTGAAGGGACGCTGCGGTGGAGCAATTGCCGGCAGATAAAGCAAGGCTAACCCCACCTGTAGCATTCAAGACCTCAACATCAACTTCGACCATTAGTGTGATAGGAATGCGGTGTTTTTTGTTGTGTTATCTTGGTGTGTGTAGTGCGCTGTTTGTTTGTTGGTCACTCATGTATAAAGAAAGTGTGTCTTGATTTTCCCCTTTGAAGCCTTCTATCTGCTTTTTAGGTTTGCACACACATAGAGCGCTTTTCATTCCACACCGTGAGAACACTTTTGTGTGACAGGGTGCAAGGCTTTTACGAACACCTCTCTGAGCTGCGTGGTCAGTGTAAACTCTATGCACAACAAATGACTGCAAACAATCCAATACAGATCGCACTCAAAAACGCATGAGAAGAAGCAGTGGGAATGTTACAGGGCTGACTTAATAGGTAAAGTATGGTTGGCTGTGAAAATCCTTCGCCAGCAGCAGTTTGCGTACCACTCTCCAAGAAGCCAGAGCAGCTCAAACTGCAGTCGCAGAAACACACTCGACATGAAGGATATACACATATTGGCATATTTTTTGATGGACAGACATTGCCATTTAGACAGAGCAAGTAGGACCATTTAATCAACTCTACCCATACGGATATTCCATACGCATTTCTTGTACCCTGGTATCGAACTCTTCGGCAGTACAAAAGAAAAACTTGAGTGGAGGAACTGAGTCAAGAAATGCGCAGAGCTAAAATTTCTGTATAAAAGGTAACGCCTGCACACCATAACACTTGTACTGTCTAAACAATTTCTACAGTTGTAATACACACATAACAGTTGGAAAGATGCAGTAATTCACCTAGTTCACTCAGTACACATCACATCACAACATGTCAAAATGCTTGAAGTGACCCCTCCTTCCCTTCTTGAAAAACAGAAGTGCAATACCAGCCTCCTATTACAGCTGCTCCTTCTCTAACCAGACAGTGGCATGCAAGGCACCACAGCAGACTGAACACGGGGGCAATGGTTGTGAACGTGATTCATTTTAACCTTCAGAAATTCTTGTATCCTTGGCTCGCTAATTAAAATGTGGTCCTAGTGTTGCAGGCATAGATTCTTATGAAGCTCAAGGCAACGGGGGCACCAAGATAAGAATAGACATGTTCTTGGAGGTAGGTCCAGTACCGGCTGTTCTGTAGCTTGAAACGTTGAGAGAGAAAATTGCACAACACCGCTGCCAGCCTTAAAGACCTTAAAAGATACTATGCAGTGCAAGGAGCCAAAGAGTAAGGAAGTGGTGCTGTTGCACCTGACTGCCAGAGACATTGATGCTTTTTCATTAGGTATCTAGATAGTAGGTAACGCTCTCAACGGCACTTGAATCAAACAATGTCAGTCAATGACAGGCCTGGATGAAAGCCATGTGCACCACAGCATTGCAAAAGTGCGCAGTACCAGGCTTATTTTGCAGCAGGAGGCAGACCCCACTTGCGAAGATGATGTGGCGGGCTAGAGAGCTGCAGCGGAGGCAGCAGTTTATGTCAGCTATTTCCCTCAGTTGAACGAACAGCTTTACGCTAGATCAGCCTGAACAAGGGAGCCTGGAAAGGGCATTCACATGGCTGTGACTGCAACGGTTCACTTGAGCACAAGGCCTGGGTTGGCCGAGTCTGTACATAATGCGGAGCCAGGTCACGGTCTGTGCAGACTGCAAGAAAGGTGATGACTAATGATCACCACTGTGTGGCTATAATCGTATTGTCCAACAGGTGTGTTGGACATCTGTCAGTCATTCATAGCTTGGTGAAAGCATTATTGCAGACCAGCAGACAATTGGGTTGCACCAGTAGTGAGCTGGTATTGCCATTTTGTTAGTCGTTGATGAATGCATCCAGGATTGCTCTGCTCCATGGGTCCCAAGCCAGGTGCCTGCTACCTCGTCTTATATCGGTTGTTCGCTGTTCCTCGAAGTTTACTGCTGGCAATGCGAACCACAAAGCAAACGGCAGCATACATTAAATGTCTTCGATTCAAAGGTGAACAGTTTGGTTGTAACAGTTTGTGAACAGTGGCAAGCTGTATGATACATGGTCGCTTGTATTTGTGGGAAATATGAAACCAGGTGCTGCAGGCGAGGATATTGGTGAAGGGGCACT
Source organism: Amblyomma americanum (assembly GCF_052857255.1). Taxonomy (NCBI): domain Eukaryota; kingdom Metazoa; phylum Arthropoda; class Arachnida; order Ixodida; family Ixodidae; genus Amblyomma; species Amblyomma americanum. Next base: position 466,508,140 of record NC_135497.1, read on the forward strand.
GCAGAGATCTGCAAGTGCTTTGGCTCCATGAAAAGTATTCGACTAGTGGCAACGTGCAGCACTACATGGTTGTGGGGTGCCGTTATTCTAAAGCAATGAAGACGTAGCTGCACCACAAGTTTATAAAACAGCTTGCCATTCGCAAGGACATAGCTTGCGGGGAAGTAGAATTCTACACTTTTCCAATTGTTCTTCCCATCCAAGATTTCCAGCTTGCCTATGCAGGATGCCAAGCAGGCCAGCACAACGTTGCCGGGTTGCCCGTCAACGGAAACTCTGTCTGTCCACCAGAACAACGGCAACCGACTCCTTCAGGCATTCGGTAGCAGCGGCGACGGACCGCCTTCTTGGTGCGCCCTGACTAGTGCATCTTTTTTTGCTGTGCAGTGGGCCATTCCTTCAAGTTTCTCTTCGTGGCCCTAGATCAAGATGTGTCCTGAAATATCGAATATTGGTGATTGGCGAAACCTGTTGCCGAGTTGCCCTTCAACGGAAACTCTGTCTGTCCCCGAAAACAACGTCCACCGACTCCTTCAGGCATTTGCCATAATCGGCGATGAACCGTCCTCTTGGTGCGCCCTGACAAGTGCAACTTTTGTGCTGTGCAGTGGGCCATTCCTTCAAGTTTCTCTTCGTGGCCCTAGATCAAGATGTGTCCTGAAATATCGGATATTGCTGATTGGCGAAACCTGTTGCCGGGTTGCCCGTCAATGGAAATTCTGTCTGTCCACCAAAACATCGCCCACCGACTCCGTCAGGCATTCGGTAGCAGCGGCGACGGACCGCCTTCTTGGTGCGCCCTGAGAAGTGCATCTTTTTTGCGGTGCAGTGGGCCATTCGTTGAAGCTTCTCTTCGTGGCCCTAGATCACGATGTGTCCTGAAATATCGGACATTGCTGATTGGCGAAACCTGTTGCCGGGTTGCATGTCAACGGAAACTCTCTCTGTCCACCAAAACAACGCCCACCGACTCCTTCAGACATTCGGTAGCAGCGGCGACGGACCGTCCTCTTGGTGCGCCCTGAGAAGTGCAACTTCTTGCTGTGCAGTGGGCCATTCCTTCAAGTTTTCCTTCGTGGCCCTAGATCAAGCTGTGTCCTGAAATATCGGATATTGCTGATTGGCGAAACCTGTTGCCGGGTTGCCCGTCAATGGAAAGTCTGTCTGTCCACCAAAACAACGCCCAACGACTCCTTCAGGCATTTGGTAGCAGCGACGACGGACCGTCCTCTTGGTGCGCCCTGAGAAGTGCATCTTTCTTGCTGTGCATTGGGCCATTCCTTCAAGTTTTCCTTCGTGGCAATAGATTCTGTCCAACAAAACAACGCCCACCGACTCCTTCAGGCATATGGTAGCAGCGACGACGGACCGTCTTCTTGGTGCGCCCTGACAAGTGCAACTTTTGTGCTGTGCAGTGTGCCATTCCTTTAAGTTTCTCTTTGTGGCCCTAGATCAAGATGTGTCCTGAAATATCGGATATTGCTGATTGGCGAAACCTGTTGCCGGGTTGCCTGTCAACGGAAACTCTGTCTGTCCCCGAAAACAACGTTCACCGACTCCTTCAGGCATTTGGCAGCTGCGGCGATAGACCGTTTTCTTGGTGCGCCCTGACAAGTGCAACTTTTATGCTGTGCAGTGGGGCATTCCTTCAAGTTTCTATTCGTGGACCTAGATCAAGATGTGTCCTCATATAACGGATATTGCTGATTGGCGAAATCTGCTGCCGAGTTGCCCGTCAATGGAAACTCTGTCTTTCCATCAAAACAACGCCCACCGACTCCTTCAGGCATTCGGTAGCAGCGGCGACAGACCGTTTTCTTGGTGCGCCCTGAGAAGTGCATCTTTTTTGCTGTGCAGTGGGCCATTCCTTCAAGTTTTTCTTCGTGGCCCTAGATCAAGATGTGTCCTGAATTATCGGACATTGCTGATTGGCGAAACCTGTTGCCGGGTTCCCCGTCAACGGAAACTCTGTCTGTCCACCAAAACAACGCCCACCGACTCCTTCAGGCATTTGGTAGCAGCGACGACGGACCGTCTGCATGGTGCGCCCTCACAAGTGCATCTTTTTTGCTGCGCAGTAGGCCATTCCTTGAAGTTTCTCTTCGTGGCCCTTGATCAAGCTGTGTCCTGAATTATCGAACATTGCTGATTGCCGAAACCTGGCCCGTCAGCGGAAACTTCCTGTCCACCAAAACAACTCCCACCGACTCCTTCAGGCACTTGGCAGCAGCGGCGATGAATCGTCTTCTTGGTGTGCCATGACAAGTGCAACTTTTGTGCTGTGCAGTGGGCCATTCCCTCAAGTTTTTCTTCGTGGACCTAGATCGAGATGTGTCCTGAAATATCAGATACTGCTGATTTCCGAAACCTGTTGCCGGGTTGCCCGTCAACGGAAACTGTCTGTCCACCAGAACAGCGGCAACCGACTACTTCAGGCATTCGGTAGCAGCGGCGACGGACCGTCTTCTTGGTGCGCCCTGACAAGTGCATCTTTTTTTGCTGTGCAGTGGGCCATTCCTTCAAGTTTCTCTTCGTGGCCCTAGATCAAGATGTGTCCCGAAATATCGGATATTGCTGATTGGCGAAACCTGTTGCCGAGTTGCCCTTCAACGGAAACTCTGTCTGTCCCCGAAAACAACGCCCACCGACTCCTTCAGGCATTCGGCAGCTGCGGCGACGGACAGTCTTCTTGGTGCGCCCTGAGAAGTGCATCTTTTTTGCTGTGCAGTGGGCCATTCCTTCAAGTTTCTCTTCGTGGCCCTAGATCAAGCTGTGTCGTGAAATATCGGACATTGCTGATTGGCGAAACCTGATGCCGGGTTCGCCGTCAATGGAAACTCTGTCTGTCCACCAGAACAACGGCAACCGACTCCTTCAGGCATTTGGTAGCAGCGGCGACGGACAGTCTTCTTGGTGCGCCCTGACAAGTTCATCTTTTTTTGCTGTGCAGTGGGCCATTCCTTCAAGTTTCTCTTCGTGGCCCTAGATCAAGATGTGTCCTGAAATATCGAATATTGCTGATTGGCGAAACCGGTTGCCGAGCTCCCCTTCAATGGAAACTCTGTCTGTCCCCGAAAACAAGGTCCACCGACTCCTTCAGGCATTTGCCAGCATCGGCGATGAACCGTCCTCTTGGTGCGCACTGACAAGTGCAACTTTTGTGCTGTGCAGTGGGCCATTCCTTCAAGTTTTTCTTCGTGGCCCTAGATCAACATGTGTCCTAAAATATCGGATATTGCTGATTTGGCGAAACCTGTTGCCGGGTTGCCCGTCAATGGAAATTCTGTCTGTCCACCAAAACATCGCCCACCGACTCCTTTAGGCATTTGGTAGCAGCGACGACGGACCGTCTTTTTGGTGCGCCCTGACAAGTGCATCTTTTTTGCTGTGCATTGGGCCATTCCTTCAAGTTTTCCTTCGTGGCCGTAGATTCTGTCCAACAAAACAACGCCCACTGACCCCTTCAGGCATTTGTTAGCAGCGATGACTGAGCGTCTTCTTGGTGCGCCCTGACAAGTGCAACTTTTGTGCTGTGCAGTGGGCCATTCCTTCAAGTTTCTCTTCGTGGCCCTAGATCAAGCTGTGTCTTGAAATATCGGACATTGCTGATTGGCGAAAGCTTTTGCCATGTTGCCCGTCAGCGGAAACTGCCTGTCCACCAAAACCACTCCCACTGACTCCTTCAGGCAATTGGCAGCAGCGGCGACGGACCGTCTTCTTGGTGCGCCCTGACAATTGCATCTTTTTTGCTGTGCAGTGGGCCATTCCTTCAAGTTTTTCTTCGTGGCCCTAGATCAAGCTGTGTCCTGAATTATCGGACATTGCTGATTGGCGAAACCTGTTGCCGGGTTGCCCGTCAACGGAAACTTTGTCTGTCCACAAAAACAACGCCCACCGACTCCTTAAGGCATTTTGTAGCAGTGATGACGGACCGCCTTCTTGGTGCGCCCTGACAAGTGCATCTTTTTTGCTGTGCAGTGGGCCATTCCTTCAAGTTTCTCTTCGTGGCCCTTGATCAAGCTGTGTCTTTAAATATCGCGCATTGATGATTGGCGAAACCTTTTGCCGGGTTGCTTGTCAACGAAAACTCTGTCTGTCCACCAAAACAACGCCCACCGACTCCTTCAGGCATTCGGTAGCAGCGGCGGCGGACCGTCTTCTTGGTGCGCCCAGACAAGTGCATCTTTTTTTGCTGTGCAGTGGGCCATTCCTTCAAGTTTCTCTTCGTGGCCCTAGATGAAGATGTGTCCCGAAATATCGGATATTGCTGATTGGCGAAACCTGTTGCCGAGTTGCCCTTCAACGGAAACTCTGTCTGTCCCCGAAAACAACGCCCACCGACTCCTTCAGGCATTCGGCAGCTGCGGCGACGGACAGTCTTCTTGGTGCGCCCTGAGAAGTGCATCTTTTTTGCTGTGCAGTGGGCCATTCCTTCAAGTTTCTCTTCGTGGCCCTAGATCAAGCTGTGTCCTGAAATATCGGACATTGCTGATTGGCGAAACCTGATGCCGGGTTGGCCGTCAATGGAAACTCTGTCTGTCCACCAGAACAACGGCAACTGACTCCTTCAGGCATTCGGTAGCAGCGGAGACGGACAGTCTTCTTGGTGCGCCCTGACAAGTGCATGTTTTTTTGCTGTGCAGTGGGCCATTCCTTCAAGTTTCTCTTCGTGGCCCTAGATCAAGATGTGTCCTGAAATATCGGATATTGCTGATTGGCGAAACCGGTTGCCGAGTTGCCCTTCAATGGAAACTCTGTCTGTCCCCGAAAACAATGTCCACCGACTCCTTCAGGCATTTGCCAGCATCGGCGATGAACCGTCCTCTTGGTGCGCACTGACAAGTGCAACTTTTGTGCTGTGCAGTGGGCCATTCCTTCAAGTTTTTCTTCGTGGCCCTAGATCAACATGTGTCCTAAAATATCGAATATTGCTGATTTGGCGAAACCTGCTGCCGGGTTGCCCGTCAATGGAAATTCTGTCTGTCCACCAAAACATCGCCCACCGACTCCTTCAGGCATTCGGCAGCTGCGGCGACGGACAGTCTTCTTGGTGCGCCCTGAGAAGTGCATCTTTTTTGCTGTGCAGTGGGCCATTCCTTCAAGTTTCTCTTCGTGGCCCTAGATCAAGCTGTGTCCTGAAATATCGGACATTGCTGATTGGCGAAACCTGATGCCGGGTTGGCCGTCAATGGAAACTCTGTCTGTCCACCAGAACAACGGCAACTGACTCCTTCAGGCATTCGGTAGCAGCGGCGACGGACAGTCTTCTTGGTGCGCCCTGACAAGTGCATGTTTTTTTGCTGTGCAGTGGGCCATTCCTTCAAGTTTCTCTTCGTGGCCCTAGATCAAGATGTGTCCTGAAATATCGGATATTGCTGATTGGCGAAACCGGTTGCCGAGTTGCCCTTCAATGGAAACTCTGTCTGTCCCCGAAAACAATGTCCACCGACTCCTTCAGGCATTTGCCAGCATCGGCGATGAACCGTCCTCTTGGTGCGCACTGACAAGTGCAACTTTTGTGCTGTGCAGTGGGCCATTCCTTCAAGTTTTTCTTCGTGGCCCTAGAGCAACATGTGTCCTAAAATATCGAATATTGCTGATTTGGCGAAACCTGCTGCCGGGTTGCCCGTCAATGGAAATTCTGTCTGTCCACCAAAACATCGCCCACCGACTCCTTTAGGCATTTGGTAGCAGCGACGACGGACCGTCTTCTTGGTGCGCCCTGACAAGTGCATCTTTTTTGCTGTGCATTGGGCCATTCCTTCAAGTTTTCCTTCGTGGCCCTAGATTCTGTCCAACAAAACAACGCCCACCGACCCCTTCAGGCATTTGTTAGCAGCGGCGACGGACCGTCTTCTTGGTGCGCCCTGACAAGTGCATCTTTTTTGCTGTGCAGTGGGCCATTCCTTCAAGTTTCTCTTCGTGGCCCTTGATCAAGCTGTGTCTTTAAATATCGCGCATTGATGATTGGCGAAACCTTTTGCCGGGTTGCTTGTCAACGAAAACTCTGTCTGTCCACCAAAACAACGCCCACCGACTCCTTCAGGCATTCGGTAGTAGCGGCGGCGGACCGTCGTTTTGGTGCGCCCTGAGAAGTGCAACTTTATGCTGTGCAGTGGGCCATTCCTTCAAGTTTCTCTTCGTGGCCCTTGAAAAAGCTGTGTCTTGAAATATCGAACATTGCTGATTGCGGAAACCTGTTGCCAGGTTGCCCGTCAGCGGAAACTACCTGTCCACCAAAACAACCCCCACCGACTCCTTCAGGCATTTGGCAGCCGGGGCGATGAACCGTCTTCTTGGTGCGCCCTGACAAGTGCAACTTTTGTACTGTGCAGTGGGCCATTCCTTCAAGTTTCTCTTCGTGGCCCTAGATCGAGATGTGTCCTGAAATATCAGATATTGCTGATTGCCGAAACCTGTTGCCGGGTTGCCCGTCAACGGAAACTCTGTCTGTCCACCAGAACAACGCCAACCGACTCCTTCAGGAATTCGGTAGCAGCGGCGACGGACCGTCTTCTTGGTGCGCCCTGACAAGTGCATCTTTTTTTGCTGTGCAGTGGGCCATTCCTTCAAGTTTCTCTCCGTGGCCCTAGATCGAGATGTGTCTTGAAATATCGTATATTGCTGATTGGCGATACCTGTTGCCGTTAAGTATTTCTTCGTGGCCCTAGATCAAGCTGTGTCCTGAATTATCGGACATTGCTGATTGGCGAAACCTGTTGCCGGATTCCGCGTCAACGGAAACTCTGTCTGTACACCAAAACAACGCGCACCGACTCCTTCAGGCATTTGGTAGCAGCGACGACGGACCGTCTTCTTGGTGCGCCCTGAGAAGTGCAACTTTTTTGCTGTGCAGTGGGCCATTCCTTCAAGTTTTTCTTCGTGGCCCTTCATCAAGCTGTGTCTTGAAATATCGAACATTGCTGATTGCGGAAACCTGTTGCCAGGTTGCCCGTCGGCGGAAACAACCTGTCCACCAAAACAACTCCCACCGACTCCTTCAGGCATTTCGCAGCAGCGGCGATGAATCATCTTCTTGGTGCGCCCTGACAAGTGCAACTTTTGTACTGTGCAGTGAGCCATTCCTTCAAGTTTCTCTTCGTGGCCCTAGATCGAGATGTGTCCTGAAATATCAGATATTGCTGATTGCCGAAACCTGTTGCCGGGTTGCCCGTCAACGGAAACTCTGTCTGTCCACCAGAACAACGCCAACCGACTCCTTCAGGAATTCGGTAGCAGCGGCGACGGACCGTCTTCTTGGTGCGCCTTGACAAGTGCATCTTTTTTTGCTGTGCAGTGGGCCATTCCTTCAAGTTTCTCTTCGTGGCCCTAGATCAAGATGTGTCCTGAAATATCGGATATTGCTGATTGGCGAAACCTGTTGCCGGGTTGCCCGTCAATGGAAAGTCTGTCTGTCCACCAAAACAACGCCCACCGACTCCTTCAGGCATTTGGTAGCAGCGACGACGGACTGTCTTCCTGGTGCTGCCTGAGAAGTGCATCTTTCTTGCTGTGCATTGGGCCATTCCTTCAAGTTTTCCTTCGTGGCAATAGATTCTGTCCAACAAAACAACGCCCACCGACTCCTTCAGGCATATGGTAGCAGCGACGACGGACCGTCTTCTTGGTGCGCCCTGACAAGTGCAACTTTTGTGCTGTGCAGTGTGCCATTCCTTAAAGTTTCTCTTCGTGGCCCTAGATCAAGTTGTGTCCTGAAATATCGGATATTGCTGATTGGCGAAACCTGTTGCCGGGTTGCCTGTCAACGGAAACTCTGTCTGTCCCCGAAAACAAAGTTCACCGACTCCTTCAGGCATTTGGCAGCTGCGGCGATAGACCGTTTTCTCGGTGCGCCCTGACAAGTGCAACTTTTATGCTGTGCAGGGGGCATTCCTTCAAGTTTCTATTCGTGGACCTAGATCAAGATGTGTCCTGAAATATCAGATACTACTGATTTCCAAAACCTGTTGCCGGGTTGCCCGTCAACGGAAACTCTGTCTGTCCACCAGAACAGCGCCAACCGACTCCTTCATTCATTCGGTAGCAGCGGCGACGGACCGTCTTCTTGGTGCGCCCTGACAAGTGCATCTTTTTTTGCTGTGCAGTGGGCCATTCCTTCAAGTTTTTCTTCGTGGACCTAGATCGAGATGTGTACTGAAATATCAGATATTGCTGATTGCCGAAACCTGTTGCCGAGTTGCCCTTAGACGGAAACTCTGTCTGTCCCCGAAAACAACGCCCACCGACTCCTTCAGGCATTCGGCAGCTGCGGCGACGAACAGTCTTCTTGGTGCGCCCTGATAAGTGCATCTTTTGTGCTGTGCAGTGGGCCATTCCTTCAAGTTTTTCTTCGTGGACCTAGATCGAGATGTGTACTGAAATATCAGATATTGCTGATTGCCGAAACCTGTTGCCGGGTTGGCCGTCAACGGAAACTCTGTCTGTCCACCAAAACATCGCCCACCGACTCCTGTAGGCATTTGGTAGCAGCGACGATGGACCGTCTTCTTGGTGCGCCCTGACAAGTGCATCTTTTTTGCTGTGCATTGGGCCATTCCTTCAAGGTTTCCTTCGTGGCCCTAGATTCTGTCCAACAAAACAACGCCCACCGACCCCTTCAGGCATTTGTTAGCAGCGACGACAGACCGTCTTCTTGGTGCGCCCTGACAAGTGCAACTTTCGTGCTGTGCAGTGGGCCATTCCTTCAAGTTTCTCTTCGTGGCCCTAGATCAAGCTGTGTCTTGAAATATCGGACATTGCTGATTGGCGAAAGCTTTTGCCAGGTTGCCCGTCAGCGGAAACTGCCTGTCCACCAAAACCACTCCCACTGACTCCTTCAGGCAATTGGCAGCAGCGGCGACGGACCGTCTTCTTGGTGCGGCCTGACAATTGCATCTTTTTTGCCGTGCAGTGGGCCATTCCTTCAAGTTTTTCTTCGTGGCCCTAGATCAAGCTGTGTCCTGAATTATCGGACATTGCTGATTGGCGAAACCTGTTGCCGGGTTGCCCTCAACGGAAACTTTGTCTGTCCACAAAAACAACATGCACCGACTCCTTAAGGCATTTTGTAGCAGCGATGACGGACCGTCTTCTTGGTGCGCCCTGACAAGTGCATCTTTTTTGCAGTGCAGTGGGCCATTCCTTCAAGTTTCTCTTCGTGGCCCTTGATCAAGCTGTGTCTTTAAATATCGCGCATTGATGATTGGCGACACCTTTTGCCGGGTTGCTTGTCAACGAAAACTCTGTGTGTCCACCAAAACAACGCCCAACGACTCCTTCAGGCATTCGGTAGCAGCGGCGGCGGACCGTCTTCTTGGTGCGCCCTGAGAAGTGCAACTTTATGCTGTGCAGTGGGCCATTCCTTCAAGTTTCTCTTCGTGGCCCTAGATCAAGATTTGTCCTGAAATATCGAATATTGCTGATTGGCGAAACAGGGTTGCCGAGTTCCCCTTCAATGGAAACTCTGTCTGTCCCCGAAAACAAGGTCCATCGACTCCTTCAGGCATTTGCCAGCATCGGCGATGAACCGTGCTCTTGGTGCGCCCTGAGAAGTGCATCTTTTGTGCTGTGCAGTGGGCCATTCCTTCAAGTTTTTCTTCGTGGCCCTAGATCAACATGTGTCCTAAAATATCGAATATTGCTGATTTGGCGAAACCTGTTGCCGGGTTGCCCGTCAATGGAAATTCTGTCTGTCCACCAAAACATCGCCCACCGACTCCTTTAGGCATTTGGTAGCAGCGACGACGGACCGTCTTCTTGGTGCGCCCTGACAAGTGCATCTTTTTTGCTGTGCATTGGGCCATTCCTTCAAGTTTTCCTTCGTGGCCCTAGATTCTGTCCAACAAAACAACGCCCACCGACCCCTTCAGGCATTTGTTAGCAGCGACGACTGACCGTCTTCTTGGTGCGCCCTGACAAGTGCAACTTTTGTGCTGTGCAGTGGGCCATTCCCTCAAGTTTTTCTTCGTGGACCTAGATCGAGATGTGTCCTGAAATATCAGATACTGCTGATTTCCGAAATCTGTTGCCGGGTTGCCCGTCAACGGAAACTCTGTGTGTCCACCAGAACAGCGGCAACCGACTCCTTAAGGCATTCGGTAGCAGCGGCGACGGACCGTCTTCTTGGTGCGCCCTGACAAGTGCATCTTTTTTTGCTGTGCAGTGGGCCATTCCTTCAAGTTTCTCTTCGTGGCCCTAGATCAAGATGTGTCCTGAAATATCGGATATTGCTGATTGGCGAAACCTGTTGCCGAGTTGCCCTTCAACGGAAACTCTGTCTGTCCCCGAAAACAACGCCCACCGACTCCTTCAGGCATTCGGCAGCTGCGGCGACGGACAGTCTTCTTGCTGCGCCCTGAGAAGTGCATCTTTTTTGCTGTGCAGTGGGCCATTCCTTCAGGTTTCTCTTCGTGGCCCTAGATCAAGCTGTGTCCTGAAATATCGGACATTGCTGATTGGCGAAACGTGTTGCCGGGTTGCCCGTCAACGGAAACTCTCTCTATCCACCAAACAACGCCCACCGACTCATTCAGGCATTCGGTAGCAGCGGCGACGGACCGTCTCCTTGGTGCGCCCTGAGAAGTGCAACTTCTTGCTGTGCAGTGGGCCATTCATTCATGTTTCTCTTCGTGGCCCTAGATCAAGCTGTGTCTTGAAATATCGGACATTGCTGATTGGCGAAAGCTTTTGCCAGGTTGCCCATCAGCGGAAACTGCCTGTCCACTAAAATCACTCGTACGAGCAGACACAGTGATCTATAATATAATGCAACTGATGCAAAGTAACACTCGAGAGAAATTACCATACAACAAAAGCAATGCACCTCAAGTTCACTAATACGAGAAAGGCAAACAAACAGAGCATTATCGAACTAATTATGCAACACAATCTCTAAAATATCAGATAGCAACTCTTCTCAACAATTTTCTTCAAGAAAATATAGACATTCTTAACATTCACCTCAAACATTTAAAATAACTTTTTTTTCCTTCATGATAATTCACGACACTTTTTTTGTAATGTCCTTATTAGTTTTTATATCTTAAGCAATGTGAAGCTGTACCATACTTTTGTGTCCTTATCGCTATTTTTAATGCTCAGCGAGTAAGAACCTAACCGTTTTTCCTTGGTTTTCCTATGTCAAATGATGTGCTAGACATTTTTATGTGCCTTCATTGCTTCACGTCATAATATGCTGTGCTACTCATGCTCCTTCCGTACCCATAATTTCTTCATTGTGTACATTGTCGACTTGGCCTATCACTGCATTTTGTGTTTGCTCCTAACCGAAATTTGTTTTTCTTTTGCGCAGATATTTGAATCTATTGTACATTTGTAACTATTGTCTTCATTATTCTTTGTTACTAGTTTCTGATCGGTGTTCGGTCTGTGTTCACTACTGTTTTGCCTTTGAGGGGATAAGGCCTTAGTCAAGCTGCGTACGCAGCTTTTTGCCTTATCTCCTCCATTATATGTAATGAAAGACCAATAAAAAAATTTAGACTGGCAAAAATAAACACAATTTGGTCACCGGGCATTGCGACAGTCGGACGACCTGAGGAGCACGACGGAGCCGTCCCTCAGGTTGGGGAACGTCGTCTCGCTGGTCCGTGGCTGGGCTAGTGGTGCTGCCCGGGCAGTCGAACCGGCGCGCTTCTCTGAAGCTTGAACGGTGGCTCGGGCTGAGAGACAGCGCTCAACGTCCTTATAGGCATGGTCCGCGTCAGTTCGTTCTTCGTGCCAAGGACGGTGCGGAGATACACGCAGTATTAACTGCACAATGTTGTTCTTCTCGCGTCGGGCACGCGACCCCATTGGCCGAGCGCGAACAAAGGTTTCCAGAACATTTGGGAGCCTTCTCGCGATGGGCCGCCGCAGGCGCAAGAGTAATGGGGAGAGGAAATCTCTTAGCACGGCCAAGGCTACGCCCTCTTCGTTGACAACGAGTAGAAATTACTTATACACTTTCGAGTGAGTGAGTGAAACTCTTTATTGTTCAACAAGAGAAGATGAACTCATCCTACCCTCCATATTTATAATATGTATATATAATATTGGGTGCGGGTAGACGGCTGTTTGAAGACTTCTCGACGTCACCGCTTGCTGAATATTGAGCTTCACACTGTGCTGCGGCAGTTGCCTGCGGCTTTGCGTGTAGTACTATGTTATTTCTTGATATGATATTAGTCGCCCTTCTCTTCTGTGGTTCTTGAGGTCGGTCCCTACTAGAGCTGTTCGGTGGTAGACATCTCGAGCCATCTCATGGGCAGCCTTGTTGCCACGGGCAGAATCGCGCGCGGGCGTCCAGATTATGTTAATTGGCTTGTCCAATTTTCTTTTTCCGAAAATTTTAGCGGTGAGAGGAGAGACCCTCCCTCCACTGAAATTTTGGATTGCAATTTTATTGTCGCTTATAATATATTCTCGTTTTAATCCGACGCATGCCAGCGCGATCGCAACTTCCTCTGCTGTTTCTATACTTGTCCCCCTTATGGTGGTAGCTCTGATTGGGCTGTCCCGGCCGTACATTTCTATCTCCTGCCGCGCCTACGTAGGCGACCTTTTATTTTGGTTTTTTGCCGTATCTGCGCTCCAGCGCTTCGACTCTCCTTTTTGTCTCCTTTATTTAGTTCACGGTGCATGTTTTTTGGAATGGGGGATCGTAATGCGGCTCATGTTCTCCTTGTTATATTCCTCCGATTTTTCTATGCCCCTGTTTACGTTGAGTCCGATTTTGACTAGAGTGGCTCTGCCCGCATTTGGTATCCTTAGCTTACCTAGTTGTGATATCTTTACTACCTCTCCTAGTTCACCCAACGTATTGTGCATCCCGAGGGCTAGGAGTATCTCCGACGATGCGCATAGGGTTAGCCCTAATGTCTCCTTGATGCATTTCTTTACGAGATTGGCAATGTTGTTTCTCTCTGCTGCTTTTAAATTTAAGTACGGCGGGGCGTAGCTGATTCTGCTGATTATGAAGGCCTGTATTAGCCTGAGTAGATGTTTCTCGTTTAGACCCCCTCTCTTATAGATTAGGATGAGGGTCTGCATCGTATGTCTCTCCAGCTTCCAGATTGTGGTTGTGTTCTGTGTGATGAACCAGTTTCTTAAAATGGCCCTGGGTCCACACTGGGCATGGGGAGATTGATGCACAGACTCCAGAATGATTTTGAAGTGATTTAATTAAAGCATCTGGCTCGATGCCGCTTACGGGACAGAAGCTGGGCTCGTCGTCGCCGGGGCTGAGTCAGCGTGGTGTGGCACGGGCTCGATGAATGGCTGGTTGTCTGCAGCGGCCGGGCTGGGAGTTCCTCGTGGCTGTGCTGCCCTCGTTCTCGGCTGGTCGTTGGATGAGCTGCCAGGCGTGGAGGCGCGTTGGCGAAGGTCGAACGTTAGCGACGGCTAGACCCCGGGCTCAGGTCAATGCGCAGCCCCAGTCTTCTGCCTCGCTCCGTCTCCGGCCCTCTCGTCCACTCGCCCCGATCGCTCTTCCCCTTCCTCCCGTCGGCCTCCGCTTTTAAAGCCTTTGCTTCTTTCTTCAGCCGTGGCCGCGCCTTTGTCCACTCCACCGTGGCTCTCGAGGGTTGCATAATGACGGGGACACTCAAGTGTCGTTTGACAGGGCCGTCGACGGTTACCATATATGGTCATGTTTCTCCGCCACAACCAAATATGGTCATGTCTCTCCGCTGCGACCGGACCCCAGGACGGCGCGGCCAACCGTCTCCAGGAAAAGTCACTGACCGGCTCGCCGTGGCACCGGTGCATGTGCACGAATCGTCACATCCGCTCCTTCTTAAAAGGAATGTTCATTGAACATTAGGAATTCGTCATACACACACACGCGCACACACACACGCCGCGCTGTTCGGGGCAGTATCCCGCACAAGTCGCTCCTTTCTTCCCCACGAGCACCGAGCCAGAGCGGAGTTTCAGAACAATTCTTCACTGTAGATACCACTCGAGTGCACAATATAAGACCATAATTAACAGTATGTACAAAATCTCAAACAAGAGAACGAACAAAAAATGAAACTAAACGAAGCGCACTTGTAATGTACAAAACAAGGAAATGTAGTTTTAGCGAGGTACCTCCCTGTCCACTACTCGGTTACGGAGGTAGTACCTAGCGGCTGGAATACGTCTGCCAGATTGGGATGCCTCCTCCTCGAGAAGGGCGCCTCCGAGCTGCGACTGCATGAAGTGTTCCAGTTCATCACATGGACTGAAATTTTTGTGCCGGCCGCTCTGACCGCTTTTCTGCAATGCAGGATTATTTACAATGGCGGGCTCCGTGCGAAGGTTATCCTCCCCCTCCTGTTCCCTTGAGGCAGCCGTTTCAGAAAGAGGCGAGCATGTTGGTGCTTGCTTTAACCGGTTAGCATGGACCACAGCGGTTGAGGCCCCTGCGATCTCCCGAATCCGAAAATTAACCGGCGATAGCTGCTCTACTATGCGGTAAGGTCCTTTCCATTTGGGCGTTAACTTACGGGCAAGCCCTGCCTTGACCTGCACACACTCAAGGTATACGCGGTCTCCCACCCTGAAAGGAACCGCCCTAGCCCTAGTGTCGAACCGCCTTTTTCTTTTGTCGGCTGCTTCCCGTAATGCTTCGGCTGTTACGTCATGGGCCACTTGCAATCGAGACGTCAGTTCGGCTCGATAATCATCTAGTGACCCGTATGGCACCCGTCTCTGTCCATCAACCACCGCATTCGGTGTGTCTGGGTCGCGACCGTACAAGAGATAGAAAGGGGAGTCACCGGAGCTCTCGTGCACCGCCGTGTTGTAAGAAAAACAGCAAACGGTATCCAGATGTCCCAATCCTGTTGGTCTCGCGAAACATAATGGGATAGCAGTTTGCTTGCTGTTTGATTAAGCCTCTCCACAGCACCGTTACAAGCCGGGTGGTAAGGGGTGGTCTGTCTTTTGTCAATTCCCAGAAGGTTATACACATCTTTCATCAACCTCGACACAAAGTTTGACCCTTGATCCGTTAACAACTGCCGCGGAACGCCGTGCCGCAGAACCACTGTTTCTACAAAGGCACGTGCCACAGTTTCTGCTTTTTGGTCGGGCAGTGCTGTTATCTCAGCATACTTCGTTAGGTGGTCAACGCACACCAGTACATATTTGTTTCCTGTTGTCGTAGTCGGAAGTGGGCCTAGGATATCCATGCCAACCCTCTCAAAAGGCGTCGAGACTTCCTCGAATTCCTGAAGGGGGACCGGCCTGCGGTTTTTCGGAGTTTTTCTTTCCAGGCAAGAACGGCAGTTAGCGCAGTACTCTTTAACATCTGAACACATGCCCTGCCAATAGTAGTAGCGCTCCAACCTCCTTTGCGTCTTCATTACTCCAAAATGGCCCGCGTATGGGGCATCGTGAAAAACCCTCAAGACGTGCGGCACCATTGACTTTGGTACCACCACTCTTTCCCACACCTGGCTAGCCTTCCTTCCTGACCGCGTAGGCCGGGTGCGCTTTCGTAGGGTTCCTTCGTTGTCAACAAAGTAACAATTGTCGGGATCCCGGGCGATCCCCCCAGAAATGGCATGAAATGTTTTCTCTAGCCCTTTGTCCTTTCGCTGCTCGGTGCGGAGATCGTTCGTATCTATGGCCGGACAAAACTCATTCACGGTGCGTACTAGGTTAGCTCGACTTAATGCGTCTGCGTTAGTGTGCACCTTGCCTGGCTTGTGTTCTATCTCGAAATCGTATTCCTGAAGTTGCAGATTCCAGCGCGCGAGGCGCGAGCTCGGATCCTTCACGTTTAGAAGCCACTTAAGGGGTTGGCAGTCGGTCACTAGCCTGAATCTGTGGCCATAGAGGTAGCACCGAAAGTGCCGCACGGCCCAAACCACTGCAAGACACTCCCGCTCAGTGGCACTGTACCGCTGCTCGACTGGACTGAATTGCCGGCTCGCGAACGCAATAGGGTGCTCCTTACCGTCAAAATTCTGAGACAGCACTGCATCCGCTGCAAACTTCGAGGCGTCAGTCGCTACAATAAAAGGCTGGCTGAAGTTTGGATATCCTAGCAAGGGAGCGGTTATTAATTTTTTCTTTAGTTCTTCGAACGCCACCTCTGCCTCCTCCGACCATACGAACTCTATGTTTTTTGCTGTTAGTGCAGTCAGTGGCTTTGCGATTCGGGCGAAATCTCGCACATGCCTTCGGTAGTATCCGACTAAGCCAAGAAACTCGCGAACGCCTCGAACTCCAGTTGGTCTAGGGAAGTCGCGGACGCTACTTAACTTTCCCGCTTCAGGTTCTACGCCGTCTGCGGAAACGATATGTCCAAGGTATTTGACCTGCCGCTGTAGAAGTTGGCACTTTGAAGGTTTCAATTTTAAGCCAGCAGCTCGCAATCTGACCAGCACTTCCTCAATGGCCTCCAAGTGTTCGGCAAAGGTGCTGCTGTAAATTATTATATCGTCCATGTAGACGAAGCACCTCTTTCCCAGCAAACCGGCCAAGATTACGTCCGCAGTTCTCTGCCAGACTGCAGGGCTGTTAACAAGTCCCATCGGCATGCGTCTCCACTGAAAGTGGCCAGACGGGGTGTTAAATGCGGTTTTGTCGACATCGTTTGGATCCATTTCGATCTGCCAGAACCCCGATGCGAGGTCGACAACTGTAAAATACTTGGCTGACCCAAGCTGCGCGAGGGTTTCCTGCACCTGTGGCAGCGGGTAGGGATCTATCCTTGTAATGGAATTCAATCGCCGGTAGTCTATTACCAGTCGAAATGAACCATCGGGTTTCTCAACTAGAAGTGCCGGTGCCCCCCACGGCGACTTGGAATGCTCAACAATGCCTTTGTCGATTAGCTCTTGGACCTGCCTATCCATTTCCTCTCTTTGTGAGTAGGGAATTCTATAGGCCCGTTGGTACACTGGTGGCTAGTCGCCAGTCGTAATGCGGTGTTTAATCACTCCGCACTTTCCCAGGTCTAGCTTCGATGCAGCGAACACATCCGAGTAGCGCTGTAGGAGACCCTCAACTCTTCCTCGCTCTTTGCAGTCGATGTGAGAGAGGTCAAACTGCAGGTTCCCTTCTTTTCCTTTCCTTTCATTGACGAGGCCCGTAGTGCAAATCGGGGTACCCTGCTCATCCACCTCAGCCGTGGAGAATGTAGCTATGTTTTTGTTTTTCGGCAGGTGAAGCTCTTGTTGCGAGTAGTTACATAAGCGGACGGGAACCCTTTTCTTTGAGTCAACCGTGACCAAACAGCCCGCCACACTCAGTCCTATTGCGAGCCCCTCTATAGGTTCAACGATTCCTATGTGTCCCTCATCAATCTGAGCTGACATCGCTCCCACACAGATTATCTCTGACCGAGGCGGCACCACTGTTTCTCTCGTTGTCCTAACACTAATGCCCGCGTGTGTTAGCGAGCCCTGTTTCGCGCTCTGTTCCCCATAGTCCACTCGTGCAACGTACCCGGCCTCTCGATTTGCTAATGGGACCAAAGCCCCGCGACAGGAAAGGCAGTTCTGGCTTAATATGAGATCGATGCCATGCTGCCGTAACAGGTCCTGACCTACGAGGCCCGATATACCATCCGGCAACGACACAGCATCGGAACAAATGTAGCTTGGATGGTCAAAACTTTCGTTCCCGATTGTGAAGCGCAAAAGGTACAGTCCTCCCGTGCCGAGGTCAGCTCCTGTGATGCCCACGAATCTTACTTTCGGAGATTCTCGGGCCTCATGCACCTGCCTGTCTCCCTTCCTTGTCAGCAGATCAAAAAACTTTTGCTTAAAGAGCGTTATCCGGGAGCCAGTGTCAACCAACAGATTGCAAGTGACCCCGTTTACCACGAATTTGGCAATCGGGCAAGATTCTCCAAAAACGCTTACAATAGCACAGCTATTACTGCTCTCCCCCTCAACCGGCTCGGCTGCGGGGGACTCTACGCGTTTTTTTGGCACAATATATCTTTGTTCCATCCCCGTGTTGGTCGGCGCGCGCTGCTGCCCATTTGGCGTACCAGATTCGCGGTTTAGCTCGGGACAGTATCTGGAAACGTGTCCGTACCCTCTGCAAGCATAACAGCGAACCTGCCTCCTTTCACGGTTCCGGAAATTGCCCCTGTTATTTAACTGTAGGCCTTCCGCGAGGAGCGCCTCCAGCCGGTCTAGCCTATCGGTCAACTGAGTAACATTCGCGTCGGCGCCTGCACTTTTTGGCTCTGTTACAAGCCGCACCTTCTCCTCACTGGAGACAAGCAACTCATTACGCTCCTCGTCTACAGCTGCCTCTACCGCTCTTTCAAAAGTAGACGGCGCCTTAGACAGAACAAACCTGCGCACCGGACCCCTCAAGCCAGTGATGAACTGGGACGTCATCTGCTCCAGAAGCAGCTCTCTGGCGTGCTTTTGCTTCGAACTATCAGGCCCCGGTTCTCGCGCTAGGGTTTCGTTCCCAAGGAAGCGAAGGCGGGAGGCAAACGCGCGTGCGTCTTCCCCCGGCTTCTGCCGAGCGTCGAGGAACCGCCTGAGCTTTACGCTAGAAGGTTCCCTGTCAAAATATTTAAACGCTAGCTTTTTAAATTCAGCCAACGTGCCCGCCTTCCTGACTCCCTCATCTCTCCAGGCAAAATCATGTGCTGCCCCTGACATGCGACATTTCGCCATTCCCAGCTGTTGTGCATCCGTTAACCCGCCCATTTTGCACACCTGCTCCAACATGTAAAAAAATTCAACAATAGACGGCCCCTGACCGTCGCCCGTGAATCTCTCCACCATGTTTGCTAATGCAAGTACGCTTGCCCCAAAGGGCTGTGCACTCGAGTGGGCTTCTTCCATATTAGACCAAATATAGTCAGTGCCTCAAGCTCCTCTCGCCGGGGGTGCAGTCCAGCTTTTGCCCAATGATTTAAGTGTGGACCCCACTTCTGACACCAATGTGATGAACCAATTTCTTAAAATGGCCCTGGGTCCACACTGGGCATGAGGAGATTGATGCACAGACTCCAGAATGATTTTGAAGTGATTTAATTAAAGCATCTGGCTCGATGCCGCTTACGGGACAGAAGCTGAGCTCGTCGTCACCGGGGCTGAGTCAGCGTGGTGTGGCACGGGCTCGATGAATGGCTGGTTGTCTGCAGCGGCCGGGCTGGGAGTTCATCGTGGCTGTGCTGCCCTCGTTCTCGGCTGGTCGTTGGATGAGCTGCCAGGCGTGGAGGCGCGTTGGCGAAGGTCGAACGTTAGCGACGGCTAGACCCCGGGCTCAGGTCAATGCGCAGCCCCAGTCTTCTGCCTCGCTCCGTCTCCGGCCCTCTCGTCCACTCGCCCCGATCGCTCTTCCCCTTCCTCCCGTCGGCCTCCGCTTTTAAAGCCTTTGCTTCTTTCTTCAGCCGTGGCCGCGCCTTTGTCCACTCCCCCGTGGCTCTCGAGGGGTGCATAATGACGGGGACACTCAAGTGTCGTTTGACAGGGCCGTCGACGGTTACCATATATGGTCATGTTTCTCCGCCACAACCAAATATGATCATGTCTCTCCGCTGCGACCGGACCCCAGGACGGCGAGGCCAACCGTCTCCAGGAAAAGTCACTGACCGGCTCGCCGTGGCACCGGTGCATGTGCACGAATCGTCACATCTTCTCATTCGACTGCACATGTACGCCTAGGATTCTGATTGTTTCCACCTCGGGCACCTGTCAGTCTGCAGCTAGGATACTCAATTTCGAAGGTGGCTTGTTTGTCAGTTTCTTGTCGTTGTTTGGGAAAATTTCAGTTTTTTTTTTCCGGCGAGCATTCCAACCCTCTTTATGCCGCGTTGTTTTCTGTAATATCCGCTGCTGCCTGAAGAGTTTGTCCAATGTCCGAGTTGCTGCCCTGATATAACCAGAGAATAATGTCGTCTATATACATACCGTATTTCAAATTCGGGTTTCCTATGAATTTTAGTTCATCGGGAAGTTCGGTCATGGCCATGTTGAGAAGGGTGACAGCACTGCTTCTTGTGGGGCACCCTTGCTTCCCAGTTGTATTTCATCCGAATGGGTTTCCTGAAAATTCTTACTTGCTGTCCTATTTGTGAGGAAGTTTTTTATGTAGCGGTAGGTCTTCTGCCCTACCCCAGCCCAGGTGAGCCCTTCTAGAACCGTTGCGTGCTTAAATTGCCAGCATATTGCAAGCTCATACGTTCTCGAAAAATCGACGGCTCGCGCGGCCATGTTCCCTCTGGCGCCGTGCCGGCGAGTAAAGTGGTAAGGGCACAAGCGCACACAAGGTTACGCGCTCACCGAGCTTCCTTCTCTGCTGCTAGTTTTGTCTACAACGCGCACGAGCGCGATCGCTTCCGCGCTGCGCCGGTTTTTTTTTCGAATATGTGCCGAATTTTGTGACAGCGTCTTTCCCTGTCCTCTCGTCACTTTTGGCGCGCTGAAACGTCGGCGCTCCTCCGCCGAACCATCGCACTCGCCCCCTCCTCCGCCTGCCGACGCGCACGAACCAATGATAGCAGTCCGCTGCGGACGCAACGAGCGCTACATGACGTAACGAGCGCGGATTCGGCCGAAAGCCCAGCACCGCAGGTCGCCGCTAGCAACAGAAGCGGGGGTTTTAAAAACTTTATTGTAAATTATCGGCTTGCTTATGAGGTCTTCTACGCGGCATGAACGCTCGTTGGCCAGTACTCTACATACAGCGGGAATTTTATAGACAACCTCAAACGTCCTTTAAAGGGACCCTTTAATTACACTTTCTCAAGGAACCTACAGCCTAGGAAAATGCGTTTGCGCTGTGCATTTGCAGGAATTAATGTCCACTGAAGGAAAGTATGGAAAATTTTCTTGTGCTTACCTGAAGCCTCTACACGGCGAAAGACCTGCGCTAACTGTCACGCAAAATAATTATGGTATATGTCACATGTAACGCCACAATTGCGCTTCTTTATGTTAACGGAGGGTTAAAATTAGTACCTTTTTACCTAGAAATCTGTGTGCACAGACTTGCGGATCTCATCAGGCGGCGTACAGAGCGCTTGCTCTCTGGGTTCGACACTACACGTGCAGCGTAAAAAGGACATATAATGTGTGTTACTGGGTTTCGCCGCTATTGGCTCTTTTCGCTCTCAGTAGTTAGCTTTTTTCATTCTGAATATGCCTCCCTTGTGGTCAACGCATCGTTAGCGTATATATGTAGTCACTTTTAAACTGCTGTTCAATTCACGCGTCTAGCAACGCCGGCTGCGTAAGATTTGTTCTAGAAGTGACCTCCTTGCATGGTACACGTCGGCTGCGAATTGCTTGTCTCATAATGTCGATGTTGTAGTCGGCAGCAATGGCGACTCATGAAGCATGTTTTACCAGAAGGCGTTTCGAGGTGTTTTGCGGTGTCTTAGGACCGCAGATCTTCCTCGATGAGGTGAAATAGTTTTCCACAAGGTGGAGTCGGCTGCGTGCATGAGGTGGTCACGCGATCAGGGGCAATCCTGAGGCCATCTGAAAACGACGCTATTTTCCAGTGCCTCTATGTAGCGCGCGGCACGTGTGGTGCCCGCGGGGCGTGATTCTCGCCTCGTTGCTCTGCGGACACCAGCTACTCATTCCCGAGAAACGATAGACCTTGTGCGCTGGAATGGAGGCGATACTGATCTAGAACAAGTGGCGCCCCCTCATGCGCGGCGCGCGAGAAGAGCGGCTGTGCGCTGTCGTGTGAGGCATCTGAAGGATTCGTGAAATGCGTGTTTCCCGACAGCGTCAGCGCGTAAGAACAGACCGTCTTTCGGCCGCTTTTGTAAATTTTGTAGCGCACTCGCATACAGCGTGTTTGTGTTACAAAATAGACTGAAAGCAAAGCGAAAAAAAGCCTATATCTCTAAATAATACTTTATGCCAGCAGGCACACTGTGGAAATAATAAAAAAAAGCCACTACTTATTGTCGGTCGGACATGCTTTTCGTCCGCCAGTGCCTTGCATTGGGTGGGTGTGCTCTCCCCAGCGCTACTGCTGGT
Organism: Amblyomma americanum; assembly: GCF_052857255.1. NCBI lineage: Eukaryota > Metazoa > Arthropoda > Arachnida > Ixodida > Ixodidae > Amblyomma > Amblyomma americanum. The sequence goes on from NC_135497.1 coordinate 466,530,105, forward strand.
GGCGCTTCGTTTCAAGAGTTCGTAGAGAATCTCCCATGTAGGCTCCTTAGGAGTTCGACTCAACACCCGGACAATAGGCAGATAATAGGTGTTGGGAAGGCGCTTCAAAACAAACAAAAATGTCTCTTCGATTTGGATTGCACTGGCTGCATTAGTTTTGAAAGTGGTTCAGTAGTGCCAAACGTTCACGTGATCGTGCAGCGCCAGTTCAACAAGTGCAGATACAGCCCGGACACTAGCGCGCACCGGCCACTGGCAAAACGAAGACGCAAGTGCAGGCCTAGCCAGCGTAGCATCCTGGTATTGTCTGCTCTTATACGACCGTGATGATGGCACTCTACGAAGCTGCAATGGAACTGCTGGACTCTCAAAGTAACGATCACTTCGATTTGAGACTCCGAGGAAGAGTTGGACGACGTGTGCATTTTGGTCACCGGCGCATTGGTGTGTGAAGATGCCAATCATAATCTTGGGTTTGAGAACGTGGTAGAGAGAACCCTGAGTACGAATTTAAGCGAATCTTCAGACTGCCTAGGGAGACATTTGACTGGCTGAGCAGCAAATTCAAGGCTTCAGCCTTCCATCTGAGAGCGGTTCAAGGGCGTCTTCAGATATATGCCGAAAAGACATGCCTATAATTGCACTAGCGTACTTCGGCTCACAGATGTCTTTTTACGCCATTGGAGACAAATTAGATGTCGCTGAATCGTCGGTGCATGCTTGCGTGATTCTAGAGATCTACTTTCAGCATGCGATTAGCGGCGAGTCACATTTCTGGCCGAGTAACGTAGAAATGACTTGTATGAAGGCCGGTTTTCTCGCAAAGAGCGGTGGCAAGAGACCAAGGAATGCCATCGATGCATAGACGTGTCGCGCATACAGATACTGACCCCATGTGAATCCGAACACTCCTCTTTCAACCTATGTAAGTGGCTGTCAATCATTTTCCAAGGAATATGCGGTGACAGGAACAAGTGTCTAAACGTTTTCTTCGGATTTCGTGGATCAGTGCACGACGCCCGCGGCCTGAGAGTCCATTCTTCACATGTGCAGCTCTGGACTGCGGGGACGATTAGATACTAGGGTTCAGTGCCTACCTCTTGATGCCATTGCTCATGACAGCGTTCAGGGATAATGAAAGCACTTTTCTTGCTTGGAAAACGAACTTTGAGAAGTGAGGCGTACACCGACGCGCTGCTTCACCAAAGGTGCGGTGATACCAGCACTCGCTGGTTTGAAGAGGTGGGGTAGCACTACGTCGGCAAGGTGAGGCCTGGCGACGAGAAGGCGAAAGAGAGCGGGAGGTCACGTGCGTGGGAGCCGCCCGGAGCGTGGAAGTCGTCACGGAGGTTCTGAAGGTCCACTCGTGAGGGAAAAGATGATTGCCGGTTGGAAGTCTGGGATACTGCACCGAGAGAAATTGTGGAGTAGGATACGTCCATGACGGAATCCGCCAGCTCAGCGAGCTTCTCCAAAGACCACCCGTGGACAGGCACAAGCACCAGGCGGACCGACGACGGCAAGCACTGAAGGAAAAACTCCCGCATGAAGGCTCGGTCGAAGGTGGCAGCCTTGTTGCCCAGGAGCTGCTGGTGCCGCCGAAGCAATTGTGTTGGTTTGCGGTCCCCAGTTCTTTGGAGGAGATGACCTGGTGCTGGCGGCGATGTCCGAGACGGCTGTTCGCTTGACGAACTCAGCAGCCAAAGTGTCAAACGGGGCCGAGGCGAGCGGAGTTATGAGGAGGTCGCGGACTTGGGCGGTTATCTCAGGTGGTAGCGATCCAGCTACGTGATGAAACTTCTGCGCCTTGCTGGTGATGTGGCCAATAGTGAACTGGCTGTTGACTTGAGTGAGCCAGAGTTGAGGATCGGCCGGCGAAAACTGGGGAAGGCGATGGGACAGCGCAGAGACTGCGCTGGAGGGTATGTCACCAGACATGGCGGAAGCGTTGACGTCGGCATTGGCCATGGTGGGAGCGGGTGTTCGAGTGGACGTCCGGAAAAACCAGTTTGTTGCGCCAATCAGTATGAGGCTGGCACGATGAAGGAAATGATTGATTTATTGCCTGAAGTGTTAGAACGTATGATCGCGCGCAGCCGAACGGCGCGTGACGCAGGCACGCAGAGGGAGCTCAATTCGGCGTCATCATCTTCGGCAGTTGGTGCTGCTCCTGCTGCATAAGGCCGCCGCTGCTGCTACACCTTCACTTGATCCTCCCCAACACTCGTCTCATCGAACAGCGGCGTCTCTTGACATAAGGTATCACCTAGGTTTTTGTCCGTACTCCGCGTCTGATATAGCGTACAAACCACCCGCGTTTGGCAGCAAAACTGTATGAGTGTTACCTTGTGGTTTACGCGCGAGGACCATTCCACATGTTTCGCTAAGCGTTGCAGATCTTTGCACGGATGACATTGAGGTAGCGGCTGTGAGAATACAGCTCGGCTCTCGAACCCTTTCTATTGCATCCGTGTACGTGTCTCCGCGGAAGAAGGTAGCATAGATTTGTTTCTACAGCAGCTCTGCGACCGCTGCCCAGCACCTAGAATCATCTGCGGTGATTTCAATGACCATTATGCCGTTTGGGGTCACAGGAACACGGATTCCCATGGACGCAAACTTGTAGAGGTTATTGACAGTTTGGACCTGCGTGTTTCCAATGATGGAAGCCCCACTTTTTTCCAGCCATCAGCCTCAGCGACAGCTACAGACCTGACACTGCATTCAATTGACGTCCGCGTGAGTTGGTCAACAGCGACTGACCGCTTGGTAAGTGATCACTATCCGATATTTGTGTTTGCTGCCAACTTTGGTATGCATGGTCCTAAAATTAGCAACGTGGTCAACTGGGACAAGTACAGAAAGCATCTAGAACGTGTTTCTGGTGATGGTGTTGACAAAATGCTTCTTAGTAAGCTAGCAGCAACTACGTCGGTCAAGTTACCTGAACCTTTGGCGGCCCCGGATTTAAAACTCAGGAACCTTTGCGCAGCGAGAAGAAGGGCGGAGCGCCAACTCGTGCGGAAGAAGGACGACAGGCAACTGAAGACGACCTTCAATAGGCTGAATTCTGCTATTAGACGGCACACGAACAAGCTGTACAGGTCACAATGGGCTCCATTCTGTGCTAGTTTGACTGTGTTCTCACCGATAACGAGAATATGCCGAGTTATTGGCAGCCTTGCTGGAGAATCTCGCCCTGCGATACCTTTTGAAGCTCTTGCAATACGCAAGGAAAAACCTATTGCGTGCTTGACAGAGGAATTTGCAGACGCACTCGTACGCGCTTATTCTGGAATATATATATATATATATATATATATATATATATATATATATATATATATATATATATATATATATATATATATATATATATATTTATATATATATATATATATATATATATATATATATATATATACCCCACCAGCTTCCTCCAGGTCTATCATGGATGTCCCGTTCACGCTCCGTGAGCTTCAGACTGCGCTCAGTGGCCTGCGGCGCCGGTGTTCACCAGGTCCCGACGGCATCAGAAATCAAATGCTGAATATTCTGCCCTTGCAACTCAGAAAGGAGCTCCTCAACTTCATCAATCGAGTTTGGGAGACTGGCGATGTTCCTCCGTCATGGAAGGTGGCACATGTAGTTCCAGTGCTGAAGCCTGGCAAAGACATGACAGACCTTGCCTCGTATCGCCCTGTGTAATTGACCTCCTGTGTAGCTAAGTTGATGGAGAAGCTGGTAAATTAATGCTTATCATGGTGGCTTGAGGACAGCAAGGCACTGCCATCATGTATGACAGGATTCCGCCGAGGTCTTAGTGCCCAAGATAGCGTCTTAGACTTGATAAGTCACATTGAACACCAGAGAGCTTTCGATCTTTCCACCTTAGCCATTTTACTTGATGTTGCGAAAGCTTACGACAGCGTGCTTCAGAGCTCAATTCTAAACTGTTTGCAAGGCATGGGCATACAGGACCATACGTTAAGATTCATTTACAAGTTTATAAGTGATCGCGCGGTTCGTGTACGGTTAGAGAGTACGTTAAGCACCGAAAGGGTTCTATCACGAGGTGTGCCTCAAGGAAGTGTTCTTTCCCCCACGCTCTTTAACGCCGTAATGGCAGGCCTGCCCGATTCGTTGAAAAAAAGTTGCAGGCAAGTGCGTATGTCACTTTATGCTGACGACATCTGTATTTGGATTAATGGCTACCAACACAAGCGATTAGCCCTGATAGCTCCACAGGCTATACTTTCGGCACAAGCTTACCTTGAAGGTGTGGGTTTGTCTCTGTCAGTGGACAAATCCGGCTTTATTCTGTTTCCTGGTGTAGGAAGACGTCTAGCGCGGTGAAAGATAGACCTCGGTCACTCTTGAATCCGTCAATTCAACCACGCGCGTTTCCTGGGCCTCATTATTGACTCCCGTCTACAGTGGCGAAAAGCTGCAGACGCGATTGTTTCATCTGTATTTTCTCGTCTCAATGTGATCCGTAGAATTGCACGTGAGCAATGGGAAAACCACCCTTCTTCAATGGTCAAACTTCATGAAGCGCTGCTGGTCAGCCGGATACTGTATCAATTACCTTTAATTTCGCCCTCGGCATCACAACTTGAGCGGCTCGAAGTTGTCCACAGAAAGGGCCTAAGAAGAGCCATTGGAGTTCCCCAGGCGGCTGCGAATAAGGCAGTACTTCATGAGTCCCTATCGAAACCTCTTAGCCTTATCGCTTCTCAGAGACTATTAATGCATCTTGACCGCCTAGGAGAGACGGTAGCTGGGCGATCCCTTCTCCAGCGGCTCTGCAAGAGATATGAGTCGAAGGCTTACTTGGCACTCAATACTCTTAGTTATTTAGGCATTAATGTCCGAAGGCAAAGGAAACGGTTTAAACCTCCCTGGTCTTTTCCGACCCTCGACTGTAAGGTCAGAATTCCCCATGTGAGCGCAAAGCGCAGCTCTCCTTTGGCAGCAACGCGTTCGCTTGTACTGGAATACTTGGAAACAGAGTATGCCTGCCATCTTCAAATTTTCACGGATGGTTCTGTGGACAATGTCAAACAAGCTAGCGCAGCGGCTTTTTACATTCCGTCTTTGGACTGTAAGTGGTCCGTACGCTGTACTGCTGTCATATCCTCCACAACGGCTGAAAGTGTGGCTATTGAGGCGGCTTTACGGAAGTTAGGGTCTTGTTCGGCTCAACTTGTTTTCATCCTGATTCAAAATCTGCCCTTCAGAGGTTAGAGTGCGGATTCTCTACTGACGCCTTGTCTCTAAGCTCTCTGTGCTTGGTGCAGAATCAGCACAGCAGAGGCTTTACTCTACATTTCCAGTGGGTGCCCTCTCACATAGGAGTCAACAGTAATGAGGTGGCAGACATTCTCGCCCATAAAGCTCTCAAGGATTCCATCAAAAAAAGTACCTCAAGATGGGAAAAGTCTCTGCAGGAAAACGGTGCTCGATCACTTCAGTACCCTGTGGAGTGCGTCCGACAAGCCATGTGTGACCAAGGGACTGAGAAGATCTCAGGCGACCCTTCTACATCGAATTCGCACGGCCTCTGCTCGCACTCCTGCATGGATGCCTAAGACCGGCATAGCATCGTCTCCGCTCTGCTCTTTATGTGGTGTGTGCGGGGATATCGAACATTATATTATCTACTGCCCAGAGTACAACGCGGAAAGGCATGTGATGTTTGCTTCCTTTAAGAAGACAGGAACGCGTCACAGCACAGTGCAGGACGTTTTCTACCCGAGTGGAAACCAGACATGCAGTAAGGAGGCTGCGCACCTTCTTTTAGCATTTCTGCAGAACACGGATCTTGTTTTTAAATGGTGACAGCAGGAATGAACTATGGCCTACTGTGATTGAATGTGTGCGTAGATGGTGTCTTCCGGAGTGGACTACTTTATACTGTGAGTGAATGTGTGTATGGAGTGTGGCACTACAATGGCCTATGTTCTACTGTGACTGAATATGTGAATAGATGGTGACTTCTGGAGTGGACTGTGATGTGAACTGTGTGGATTGATTGTGTGCATAGATGGTTACTGCGGGAGAGAATTTGTGCTATTATAAGAGACTGTGCGCTTAGCGGGGTAGATGCGGCATTGTTAATATTGAAGGGACGCTGCGGTGGAGCAATTGCCGGCAGATAAAGCAAGGCTAACCCCACCTGTAGCATTCAAGACCTCAACATCAACTTCGACCATTAGTGTGATAGGAGTGCGGTGTTTTTTGTTGTGTTATCTTGGTGTGTGTAGTGCGCTGTTTGTTTGTTGGTCACTCATGTATAAAGAAAGTGTGTCTTGATTTTCCCCTTTGAAGCCTTCTATCTGCTTTTTAGGTTTGCACACACATAGAGCGCTTTTCATTCCACACCGTGAGAACACTTTTGTGTGACAGGGTGCAAGGCTTTTACGAACACCTCTCTGAGCTACGTGGTCAGTGTAAACTCTAATGCACAACAAATGACTGCAAACATTCCAATACAGATCGCACTCAAAAACGCATGAGAAGAAGCAGTGGGAATGTTACAGGGCTGACTTAATAGGTAAAGTATGGTTGGCTGTGAAAATCCTTCGCCAGCAGCAGTTTGCGTACCACTCTCCAAGAAGCCAGAGCAGCTCAAACTGCAGTCACAGAAACACACTCGACATGAAGGATATACACATATTGGCATATTTTTTGATGGACAGACATTGCATTTAGACAGAGCAAGTAGGACCATTTAATCAACTCTACCCATACGGATATTCCATACGCATTTCTTGTACCCTGGTATCGAACTCTTCGGCACTACAAAAGAAAAACTTGAGTGGAGGAACTGAGTCAAGAAATGCGCAGAGCTAAAATTTCTGTATAAAAGGTAACGCCTGCACACCATAACACTTGTACTGTCTAAACAATTTCTACAGTTGTAATACACACATAACAGTTGGAAAGATGCAGTAATTCACCGAGTTCACTCAGTACACATCACATCACAACATGTCAAAATGCTTGAAGTGACCCCTCCTTCCCTTCTTGAAAAACAGAAGTGCAATACCAGCCTCCTATTACAGCTGCTCCTTCTCTAACCAGACAGTGGCATGCAAGGCACCACAGCAGACTGAACACGGGGGCAATGGTTGTGAACGTGATTCATTTTAACCTTCAGAAATTCTTGTATCCTTGGCTCGCTAATTAAAATGTGGTCCTAGTGTTGCAGGCATAGATTCTTATGAAGCTCAAGGCAACGGGGGCACCAAGATAAGAATAGACATGTTCTTGGAGGTAGGTCCAGTACCGGCTGTTCTGTAGCTTGAAACGTTGAGAGAGAAAATTGCACAACACCGCTGCCAGCCTTAAAGACCTTAAAAGATACTATGCAGTGCAAGGAGCCAAAGAGTAAGGAAGTGGTGCTGTTGCACCTGACTGCCAGAGACATTGATGCTTTTTCATTAGGTATCTAGGTAGTAGGTAACGATCTCAACGGCACTTGAATCAAACAGTGTCAGTCAATGACAGGCCTGGATGAAAGCCATGTGCACCACAGCATTGCAAAAGTGCGCAGTACCAGGCTTATTTTGCAGCAGGAGGCAGACCCCACTTGCGAAGATAATGTGGCGGGCTAGAGAGCTGCAGCGGAGGCAGCAGTTTATGTCAGGTATTTCCCTCAGTTGAACGAACAGCTTTACGCTAGATCAGCCTGAACAAGGGAGCCTGGAAAGGGCATTCACATGGCTGTGACTGTAACGGTTCACTTGAGCACAAGGCCTGGGTTGGCCGAGTCTGTACATAATGCGGAGCCAGGTCGCGGTCTGTGCAGACTGCAAGAAAGGTGATGACTAATGATCACCACTGTGTGGCTATAATCGTATTGTCCAACAGGTGTGTTGGACATCTGTCAGTCATTCATAGCTGGGTGAAAGCATTATTGCAGACCAGCAGACAATTGGGTTGCACCAGTAGTGAGCTGGTATTGCCATTTTGTTAGTCGTTGATGAATGCATCCAGGATTGCTCTGCTCCATGGGTCCCAAGCCAGGTGCCTGCTACCTCGTCTTATATCGGTTGTTCGCTGTTCCTCGAAGTTTACTGCTGGCAATGCGAACCACAAAGCAAACGGCAGCATACATTAAATGTCTTCGATTCAGAGGTGAACAGTTTGGTTGTAACAGTTTGTGAACAGTGGCAAGCTGTATGATACATGGTCGCTTGTATTTGTGGGAAATATGAAACCAGGTGCTGCAGGCGAGGATATTGGTGAAGGGGCACTGCAGAGATCTGCAAGTGCTTTGGCTCCATGAAAAGTTTTCGACTAGTGGCAACGTGCAGCACTACATGGTTGTGGGGTGCCGTTATTCTAAAGCAATGAAGACGTAGCTGCACCACAAGTTTATAAAACAGCTTGCCATTCGCAAGGACATAGCTTGCGGGGAAGTAGAATTCCACACTTTTCCAATTGTTCTTCCCATCCAAGATTTCCAGCTTGCGTATGCAGGATGCCAAGCAGGCCAGCACAACGTTGCCGGGTTGCCCGTCAACGGAAACTCTGTCTGTCCACCAGAACAACGGCAACCGACTCCTTCAGGCATTCGGTAGCAGCGGCGACGGACCGTCTTCTTGGTGCGCCCTGACAAGTGCATCTTTTTTTGCTGTGCAGTGGGCCATTCCTTCAAATTTCTCTTCGTGGCCCTAGATCAAGATGTGTCCCGAAATATCGGATATTGCTGATTGGCGAAACCTGTTGCCGAGTTGCCCTTCAACGGAAACTCTGTCTCCCCGAAAACAACGCCCACCGACTCCTTCAGGCATTCGGCAGCTGCGGCGACGGACAGTCTTCTTGGTGCGCCCTGAGAAGTGCATCTTTTTTGCTGTGCAGTGGGCCATTCCTTCAAGTTTCTCTTCGTGGCCCTAGATCAAGCTGTGTCCTTAAATATCGGACATTGCTGATTGGCGAAACCTGTTGCCGGGTTGCCCGTCAATGGAAATTCTGTCTGTCCACCAAAACATCGCCCACCGACTCCTTCAGGCATTTGGTAGCAGCGGCGACGGACAGTCTTCTTGGTGCGCCCTGACAAGTGCATCTTTTTTTGCTGTGCAGTGGGCCATTCCTTCAAGTTTCTCTTCGTGGCCCTAGATCAAGATGTGTCCTGAAATATCGAATATTGCTGATTGGCGAAACCGGTTGCCGAGTTCCCCTTCAATGGAAACTCTGTCTATCCCCGAAAACAAGGTCCACCGACTCCTTCAGGCATTTGCCAGCATCGGCGATGAACCGTCCTCTTGGTGCGCACTGACAAGTGCAACATTTGTGCTGTGCAGTGGGCCATTCCTTCAAGTTTTTCTTCGTGGCCCTAGATCAACATGTGTCCTAAAATATCGGATATTGCTGATTTGGCGAAACCTGTTGCCGGGTTGCCCGTCAATGGAAATTCTGTCTGTCCACCAAAACATCGCCCACCGACTCCTTTAGGCATTTGGTAGCAGCGACGACGGACCGTCTTTTTGGTGCGCCCTGACAAGTGCATCTTTTTTGCTGTGCATTGGGCCATTCCTTCAAGTTTTCCTTCGTGGCCCTAGATTCTGTCCAACAAGACAACGCCCACCGACCCCTTCAGGCATTTGTTAGCAGCGATGACTGACCGTCTTCTTGCTGCGCCCTGACAAGTGCAACTTTTGTGCTGTGCAGTGGGCCATTCCTTCAAGTTTCTCTTCGTGGCCCTAGATCAAGCTGTGTCTTGAAATATCGGACATTGCTGATTGGCGAAAGCTTTTGCCATGTTGCCCGTCAGCGGAAACTGCCTGTCCACCAAAACCACTCCCACTGACTCCTTCAGGCAATTGGCAGCAGCGGCGACGGACCGTCTTCTTGGTGCGCCCTGACAATTGCATCTTTTTTTGCTGTGCAGTGGGCCATTCCTTCAAGTTTCTCTTCGTGGCCCTAGATCAAGATGTGTCCCGAAATATCGGATATTGCTGATTGGCGAAACCTGTTGCCGAGTTGCCCTTCAACGGAAACTCTGTCTGTCCCCGAAAACAACGCCCACCGACTCCTTCAGGCATTCGGCAGCTGCGGCGACGGACAGTCTTCTTGGTGCGCCCTGAGAAGTGCATCTTTTTTGCTGTGCAGTGGGCCATTCCTTCAAGATTGTCTTCGTGGCCCTAGATCGAGCTGTGTCCTGAAATATCGGACATTGCTGATTGGCGAAACCTGATGCCGGGTTGGCCGTCAATGGAAACTCTGTCTGTCCACCAGAACAACGGCAACTGACTCCTTCAGGCATTCGGTAGCAGCGGCGACGGACAGTCTTCTTGGTGCGCCCTGACAAGTGCATCTTTTTTTGCTGTGCAGTGGGCCATTCCTTCAAGTTTCTCTTCGTGGCCCTAGATCAAGACGTGTCCTGAAATATCGGTATATTGCTGATTGGCAAAACCGGTTGCCGAGTTGCCCTTCAATGGAAACTCTGTCTGTCCCCGAAAACAATGTCCACCGACTCCTTCAGGCATTTGCCAGCATCGGCGATGAACCGTCCTCTTGGTGCGCACTGACAAGTGCAACTTTTGTGCTGTGCAGTGGGCCATTCCTTCAAGTTTTTCTTCGTGGCCCTAGATCAAAATGTGTCCTAAAATATCGAATATTGCTGATTTGGCGAAACCTGTTGCCGGGTTGCCCGTCAATGGAAATTCTGTCTGTCCACCAAAACATCGCCCACCGACTCCTTTAGGCATTTGGTAGCAGCGACGACGGACCGTCTTCTTGGTGCGCCCTGACAAGTGCATCTTTTTTGCTGTGCATTGGGCCATTCCTTCAAGTTTTTCTTCGTGGCCCTAGATTCTGTCCAACAAAACAACGCCCACCGATCCCTACAGGCATTTGTTAGCAGCGGCGACGGACCGTCTTCTTGGTGCGCCCTGACAAGTGCATCTTTTTTGCTGTGCAGTGGGCCATTCCTTCAAGTTTCTCTTCGTGGCCCTTGATCAAGCTGTGTCTTTAAATATCGCGCATTGATGATTGGCGAAACCTTTTGCCGGGTTGCTTGTCAACGAAAACTCTGTCTGTCCACCAAAACAACGCCCACCGACTCCTTCAGGCATTCGGTAGTAGCGGCGGCGGACCGTCGTTTTGGTGCGCCCTGAGAAGTGCAACTTTATGCTGTGCAGTGGGCCATTCCTTCAAGTTTCTCTTCGTGGCCCTTGAAAAAGCTGTGTCTTGAAATATCGAACATTGCTGATTGCGGAAACCTGTTGCCAGGTTGCCCGTCAGCGGAAACTACCTGTCCACCAAAACAACCCCCACCGACTCCTTCAGGCATTTGGCAGCCGGGGCGATGAACCGTCTTCTTGGTGCGCCCTGACAAGTGCAACTTTTGTACTGTGCAGTGGGCCATTCCTTCAAGTTTCTCTTCGTGGCCCTAGATCGAGATGTGTCCTGAAATATCAGATATTGCTGATTGCCGAAACCTGTTGCCGGGTTGCCCGTCAACGGAAACTCTGTCTGTCCACCAGAACAACGCCAACCGACTCCTTCAGGAATTCGGTAGCAGCGGCGACGGACCGTCTTCTTGGTGCGCCCTGACAAGTGCATCTTTTTTTGCTGTGCAGTGGGCCATTCCTTCAAGTTTTTCTTCGTTTACATAGATCGAGATGTGTACTGAAATATCAGACTTTGCTGATTGCCGAAAACTGTTGCCGAGTTGCCCTTAGACGGAAACTCTGTCTGTCCCCGAAAACAACGCCCACCGACTCCTTCAGGCATTCGGCAGCTGCGGCGACGGACAGTCTTCTTGGTGCGCCCTGATAAGTGCATCTTTTGTGCTGTGCAGTGGGCCATTCCTTCAAGTTTTTCTTCGTGGACCTAGATCGAGATGTGTACTGAAATATCAGATATTGCTGATTGCCGAAACCTGTTGCCGGGTTGGCCGTCAACGGAAACTCTGTCTGTCCACCAAAACATCGCCCACCGACTCCTTTAGGCATTTGGTAGCAGCGACGATGGACCGTCTTCTTGGTGCGCCCTGACAAGTGCATCTTTTTTGCTGTGCATTGGGCCATTCCTTCAAGGTTTCCTTCGTGGCCCTAGATTCTGTCCAACAAAACAACGCCCACCGACCCCTTCAGGCATTTGTTAGCAGCGACGACAGACCGTCTTCTTGGTGCGCCCTGACAAGTGCAACTTTTGTGCTGTGCAGTGGGCCATTCCTTCAAGTTTCTCTTCGTGGCCCTAGATCAAGCTGTGTCTTGAAATATCGGACATTGCTGATTGGCGAAAGCTTTTGCCAGGTTGCCCGTCAGCGGAAACTGCCTGTCCACCAGAACCACTCCCACTGACTCCTTCAGGCAATTGGCAGCAGCGGCGACGGACCGTCTTCTTGGTGCGCCCTGACAATTGCATCTTTTTTGCCGTGCAGTGGGCCATTCCTTCAAGTTTTTCTTCGTGGCCCTAGATCAAGCTGTGTCCTGAATTATCGGACTTTGCTGATTGGCGAAACCTGTTGCCGGGTTGCCCTCAACGGAAACTTTGTCTGTCCACAAAAACAACATGCACCGACTCCTTAAGGCATTTTGTAGCAGCGATGACGGACCGTCTTCTTGGTGCGCCCTGACAAGTGCATCTTTTTTGCAGTGCAGTGGGCCATTCCTTCAAGTTTCTCTTCGTGGCCCTTGATCAAGCTGTGTCTTTAAATATCGCGCATTGATGATTGGCGAAACCTTTTGCCGGGTTGCTTGTCAACGAAAACTCTGTGTGTCCACCAAAACAACGCCCAACGACTCCTTCAGGCATTCGGTAGCAGCGGCGGCGGACCGTCTTCTTGGTGCGCCCTGAGAAGTGCAACTTTATGCTGTGCAGTGGGCCATTCCTTCAAGTATCTCTTCGTGGCCCTAGATCAAGATGTGTCCTGAAATATCGAATATTGCTGATTGGCGAAACAGGGTTGCCGAGTTCCCCTTCAATGGAAACTCTGTCTGTCCCCGAAAACAAGGTCCACCGACTCCTTCAGGCATTTGCCAGCATCGGCGATGAACCGTCCTCTTGGTGCGCCCTGAGAAGTGCATCTTTTGTGCTGTGCAGTGGGCCATTCCTTCAAGTTTTTCTTCGTGGCCCTAGATCAACATGTGTCCTAAAATATCGAATATTGCTGATTTGGCGAAACCTGTTGCCGGGTTGCCCGTCAATGGAAATTCTGTCTGTCCACCAAAACATCGCCCACCGACTCCTTTAGGCATTTGGTAGCAGCGACGACGGACCGTCTTCTTGGTGCGCCCTGACAAGTGCATCTTTTTTGCTGTGCATTGGGCCATTCCTTCAAGTTTTCCTTCGTGGCCCTAGATTCTGTCCAACAAAACAACGCCCACCGACCCCTTCAGGCATTTGTTAGCAGCGACGACTGACCGTCTTCTTGGTGCGCCCTGACAAGTGCAACTTTTGTGCTGTGCAGTGGGCCATTCCCTCAAGTTTTTCTTCGTGGACCTAGATCGAGATGTGTCCTGAAATATCAGATACTGCTGATTTCCGAAACCTGTTGCCGAGTTGCCCTTCAACGGAAACTCTGTCTGTCCCCGAAAACAACGCCCACCGACTCCTTCAGGCATTCGGCAGCTGCGGCGACGGACAGTCTTCTTGCTGCGCCCTGAGAAGTGCATCTTTTTTGCTGTGCAGTGGGCCATTCCTTCAGGTTTCTCTTCGTGGCCCTAGATCAAGCTGTGTCCTGAAATATCGGACATTGCTGATTGGCGAAACCTGTTGCCGGGTTGCCCGTCAACGGAAACTCTCTCTATCCACCAAACAACGCCCACCGACTCATTCAGGCATTCGGTAGCAGCGGCGACGGACCGTCTCCTTGGTGCGCCCTGAGAAGTGCAACTTCTTGCTGTGCAGTGGGCCATTCATTCAAGTTTCTCTTCGTGGCCCTAGATCAAGCTGTGTCTTGAAATATCGGACATTGCTGATTGGCGAAAGCTTTTGCCAGGTTGCCCATCAGCGGAAACTGCCTGTCCACTAAAACCACTCCCACTGACTCCTTCAGGCAATTGGCAGCAGCGGCGACCGACCGTCTTCTTGGTGCGCCCTGACAATTGCAACTTTTGTGCTGTGCAGTGGGCCATTCCTTCAAGTTTTTCTTCATGGACCTAGATCGAGATGTGTACTGATATATCAGATATTGCTGATTGCCGAAACCTGTTGCCGAGTTGCCCTTAGACGGAAACTCTGTCTGTCCCCGAAAACAACGCCCACCGACTCCTTCAGGCATTCGGCAGCTGCGGCGACGGACAGTATTCTTGGTGCGCCCTGAGAAGTGCAACTTCTTGCTGTGCAGTGGGCCATTCCTTCAAGTTTTTCTTCGTGGACCTAGATCGAGATGTGTACTGAAATATCAGATATTGCTGATTGCCGAAACCGTATTCCGGGTTGGCCGTCAATGGAAACTCTGTCTGTCCACGAGAACAACGGCAACCGACTCCTTCAGGCATTCGGTAGCAGCGGCGAAGGACAGTCTTCTTGGTGCGCCCTGACAAGTGCATCTTTTTTTTTGCTGTGCAGTGGGCCATTCCTTCAAGTTTCTCTTCGTGGCCCTAGATCAAGATGTGTCCTGAAATATCGGATATTGCTGATTGGCGAAACCGGTTGCCGAGTTGCCCTTCAATGGAAACTCTGTCTGTCCCCGAAAACAATGTCCACCGACTCCTTCAGGCATTTGCCAGCATCGGCGATGAACCGTACTCTTGGTGCGCACTGACAAGTGCAACTTTTGTGCTGTGCAGTGGGCCATTCCTTCAAGTTTTTCTTCGTGGCCCTAGATCAACATGTGTCCTATATTATCGGATATTGCTGATTGGCGAAAGCTTTTGCCAGGTTGCCCGTCAATGGAAATTCTGTCTGTCCACCAAAACATCGCCCACCGACTCCTTTAGGCATTTGGTAGCAGCGACGACGGACAGTCTTCTTGGTGCGCCCTGACAAGTGCATCTTTTTTGCTGTGCATTGGGCCATTCCTTCAAGATTTCCTTCGTGGCCCTAGATTCTGTCCAACAAAACAACGCCCACCGACCCCTTCAGGCATTTGTTAGCAGCGACGACTGACCGTCTTCATGGTGCGCCCTGACAAGTGCAACTTTTGTGCTGTGCAGTGGGCCATTTCCTTCAAGTTTCTCTTCGTGGCCCTAGATCAAGCTGGTCTTGAAATATCGGACATTGCTGATTGGCGAAAGCTTTTGCCAGGTTGCCCGTCAGCGGAAACTGCCTGTCCACCCAAACCACTCCCACTGACTCCTTCAGGCATTTTGTAGCAGCGATGACGGACCGTCTTCTTGGTGCGCCCTGACAAGTGCATCTTTTTTGCTGTGCAGTGGGCCATTCCTTCAAGTTTCTCTTCGTGGCCCTTGATCAAGCTGTGTCTTTAAATATCGCGCATTGATGATTGGCGAAACGTTTTGCCGGGTTGCTTGTCAACGAAAACTCTGTCTGTCCACCAAAACAACGCCCACCGACTCCTTCAGGCATTCGGTAGCAGCGGCGGCGGACCGTCTTCTTGGTGCGCCCTGAGAAGTGCAACTTTATGCTGTGCAGTGGGCCATTCCTTTAAGTTTCTCTTCGTGGCCCTAGATCAAGATGTGTCCCTGAAATATCGAATATTGCTGATTGGCGAAACCTGTTGCCGGGTTGCCTGTCAACGGAAACTCTGTCCCCGAAAACAACGTTCACCGACTCCTTCAGGCATTTGGCAGCTGCTGCGATAGACCGTTTTCTTGGTGCGCCCTGACAAGTGCAACTTTTATGCTGTGCAGTGGGGCATTCCTTCAAGTTTCTATTCGTGGACCTAGATCAAGATGTGTCCTCATATAACGGATATTGCTGATTGGCGAAATCTGTTGCCGAGTTGCCCGTCAATGGAAAACTCTGTCTTTCCATCGAAACAACGCCCACCGACTCCTTCAGGCATTCGGTGGCAGCGGCGACGGACCATCTTCATGGTGCGCCCTGAGAAGTGCATCTTTTTTGATGTGCAGTGGGCCATTCCTTCAAGTTTTTCTTCGTGGCCCTAGATCAAGCTGTGTCCTGAATTATCGGACATTGCTGATTGGCGAAACCTGTTGCCGGGTTCCCCGTCAACGGAAACTCTGTCTGTCCACCAAAACAACGCCCACCGACTCCTTCAGGCATTTGGTAGCAACGACGACGGACCGTCTGTTTGTGCGCCCTCAAAAGTGCATCTTTTTTGCTGCGCAGTGGGCCATTCCTTGAAGTTTCTCTTCGTGGCCCTTGATCAAGCTGTGTCCTGAATTATCGAACATTGCTGATTGCCGAAACCTGGCCCGTCAGCGGAAACTTCCTGTCCACCAAAACAACTCCCACCGACTCCTTCAGGCACTTGGCAGCAGCGGCGATGAATCGTCTTCTTGGTGCGCCCTGACAAGTGCAACCTTTGTGCTGTTCAGTGGGCCATTCCCTCAAGTTTTTCTTCGTGGACCTAGATCGAGATGTGTCCTGAAATATCAGATACTGCTGATTTCCGAAACCTGTTGCCGGGTTGCCCGTCAACGGAAACTCTGTCTCACTACCAGAACAGCGGCAACCGACTCCTTCAGGCATTCGGTAGCAGCGGCGACGGACCGTCTTCTTGGTGCGCCCTGACAAGTGCATCTTTTTTTGCTGTGCTGTGGGTCATTCCTTCAAGTATCTCTTCGTGGCCCTAGATCAAGATGTGTCCTAAAATATCGGATATTGCTGATTGGCGAAACCTGTTGCCGAGTTGCCCTTCAACGGAAACTCTGTCTGTCCCCGAAAACAACGCCCACCGACTCCTTCAGGCATTCGGCAGCTGCGGCGACGGACAGTCTTCTTGGTGCGCCCTGAGAAGTGCATCTTTTTTGCTGTGCAGTGGGCCATTCCTTCAAGTTTCTCTTCGTGGCCCTAGATCAAGCTGTGTCCTGAAATATCGGACATTGCTGATTGGCGAAACCTGTTGCCGGGTTGCCCGTAAACGGAAACGCTCTCTATCCACCAAAACAACGCCCACCGACTCATTCAGGCATTCGGTAGCAGCGGCAATGGACCGTCTCCTTGGTGCGCCCTGAGAAGTGCAACTTCTTGCTGTGCAGTGGGCCATTCCTTCAAGTTTCTCTTCGTGGCCCTAGATCAAGCTGTGTCTTGAAATATCAGACATTGCTGATTGGCGAAAGCTTTTGCCAGGCTGCCCGTCAGCGGAAACTGCCTGTCCACTAAAACCACTCCCACTGACTCCTTCAGGCAATTGGCAGCAGCGGCGACCGACCGTCTTCTTGGTGCGCCCTGACAAGTGCAACTTTTGTGCTGTGCAGTGGGCCATTCCCTCAAGTTTTTCTTCGTGGACCTAGATCGGGATGTGTCCTGAAATATCAGATACTGCTGATTGCCGAAACCTGTTGCCGAGTTGCCCTTAGACGGAAACTCTGTCCCCGAAAACAACGCCCACCGACTCCTTCAGGCATTCGGCAGCTGCGGCGACGGACAGTCGTCTTGGTGCGCCCTGATAAGTGCATCTTTTGTGCTGTGCAGTGGGCCATTCCTTCAAGTTTTTCTTCGTGGACCTAGAACGAGATGTGTACTGAAATATCAGATATTGCTGATTGCCGAAACCTGTTGCCGGGTTGGCCGTCAACAGAAACTCTGTCTGTCCACCAGAACAACGGCAACCGACTCCTTCAGGCATTCGGTAGCAGCGGCGACGGACAGTCTTCTTGGTGCGCTCTGACAAGTGCATCTTTTTTTTGCTGTGCAGTGGGCCATTCCTTCAAGTTTCTCTTCGTGGCCCTAGATCAAAATGTGTCCTGAAATATCGGATATTGCTGATTGGCGAAACCGGTTGCCGAGTTGCCCTTCAATGGAAACTCTGTCTGTCCCCGAAAACAATGTCCACCGACTCCTTCAGGCATTTGCCAGCATCGGCGATGAACCGTCCTCTTGGTGGGCACTGACAAGTGCAACTTTTGTGCTGTGCAGTGGGCCATTCCTTCAAGTTTTTCTTCGTGGCCCTAGATCAACATGTGTCCTAAAATATCGGATATTGCTGATTATCGAAACCTGTTGCCGGGTTGCCCGTCAATGGAAATTCTGTCTGTCCCCCAAAACATCGCCCACCGACTCCTTTAGGCATTTGGTAGCAGCGACGAGGGACCGTCTTCTTGGTGCGCCCTTACAAGTGCATCTTTTTTGCTGTGCATTGGGCCATTCCTTCAAGTTTTCCTTCGTGGCCCTAGATTCTGTCCAACAAAACAACGCCCACCGATCCCTTCAGGCATTTGTTAGCAGCGGCGACGGACCGTCTTCTTGGTGCGCCCTGACAAGTGCATCTTTTTTGCTGTGCAGTGGGCCATTCCTTCAAGTTTCTCTTCGTGGCCCTTGATCAAGCTGTGTCTTTAAATATCGCGCATTGATGATTGGCGAAACCTTTTGCCGGGTTGCTTGTCAACGAAAACTCTGTCTGTCCACCAAAACAGCGCCCACCGACTCCTTCAGGCATTCGGTAGTAGCGGCGGCGGACCGTCGTTTTGGTGCGCCCTGAGAAGTGCAACTTTATGCTGTGCAGTGGGCCATTCCTTCAAGTTTCTCTTCGTGGCCCTTGAAAAAGCTGTGTCTTGAAATATCGAACATTGCTGATTGCGGAAACCTGTTGCCAGGTTGCCCGTCAGCGGAAACTACCTGTCCACCAAAACAACCCCCACCGACTCCTTCAGGCATTTGGCAGCCGGGGCGATGAACCGTCTTCTTGGTGCGCCCTGACAAGTGCAACTTTTGTACTGTGCAGTGGGCCATTCCTTCAAGTTTCTCTTCGTGGCCCTAGATCGAGATGTGTCCTGAAATATCAGATATTGCTGATTGCCGAAACCTGTTGCCGGGTTGCCCGTCAACGGAAACTCTGTCTGTCCACCAGAACAACGCCAACCGACTCCTTCAGGAATTCGGTAGCAGCGGCGACGGACCGTCTTCTTGGTGCGCCCTGACAAGTGCATCTTTTTTTGCTGTGCAGTGGGCCATTCCTTCAAGTTTCTCTTCGTGGCCGTAGATCGAGATGTGTCTTGAAATATCGTATATTGCTGATTGGCGATACCTGTTGCCGTTAAGTATTTCTTCGTGGCCCTAGATCAAGCTGTGTCCTGAATTATCGGACATTGCTGATTGGCGAAACCTGTTGCCGGGTTCCGCGTCAACGGAAACTCTGTCTGTACACCAAAACAACGCGCACCGACTCCTTCAGGCATTTGGTAGCAGCGACGACGGACCGTCTTCATGGTGCGCCCTGAGAAGTGCAACTTTTTTGCTGTGCAGTGGGCCATTCCTTCAAGTTTTTCTTCGTGGCCCTTCATCAAGCTGTGTCTTGAAATATCGAACATTGCTGATTGCGGAAACCTGTTGCCAGGTTGCCCGTCAGCGGAAACTACCTGTCCACCAAAACAACTCCCACCGACTCCTTCAGGTATTTCGCAGCAGCGGCGATGAATCATCTTCTTGGTGCGCCCTGACAAGTGCAACTTTTGTACTGTGCAGTGGGCCATTCCTTCAAGTTTCTCTTCGTGGCCCTAGATCGAGATGTGTCCTGAAATATCAGATATTGCTGATTGCCGAAACCTGTTGCCGGGTTGCCCGTCAACGGAAACTGTGTCTGTCCACCAGAACAACGCCAACCGACTCCTTCCGGAATTCGGTAGCAGCGGCGACGGACCGTCTTCTTGGTGCGCCTTGACAAGTGCATCTTTTTTTGCTGCGCAGTGGGCCATTCCTTCAAGTTTCTCTTCGTGGCCCTAGATCAAGATGTGTCCTGAAATATCGGATATTGCTGATTGGCGAAACCTGTTGCCGGGTTGCCCGTCAATGGAAAGTCTGTCTGTCCACCAAAACAACGCCCACCGACTCCTTCAGGCATTTGGTAGCAGCGACGACGGACTGTCTTCCTGGTGCGCCCTGAGAAGTGCATCTTTCTTGCTGTGCATTGGGCCATTCCTTCAAGTTTTCCTTCGTGGCAATAGATTCTGTCCAACAAAACAACGCCCACCGACTCCTTCAGGCATATGGTAGCAGCGACGACGGACCGTCTTCTTGGTGCGCCCTGACAAGTGCAACTTTTGTGCTGTGCAGTGTGCCATTCCTTAAAGTTTCTCTTCGTGGCCCTAGATCAAGATGTGTCCTGAAATATCGGATATTGCTGATTGGCGAAACCTGTTGCCGGGTTGCCTGTCAACGGAAACTCTGTCTGTCCCCGAAAACAACGTTCACCGACTCCTTCAGGCATTTGGCAGCTGCGGCGATAGACCGTTTTCTCGGTGCGCCCTGACAAGTGCAACTTTTATGCTGTGCAGGGGGCATTCCTTCAAGTTTCTATTCGTGGACCTAGATCAAGATATGTCCTCATATAACGGATATTCCTGATTGGCGAAATCTGTTGCCGAGTTGCCCGTCAATTGAAACTCTGTCTTTCCATCAAAACAACGCCCACCGACTCCTTCAGGCATTCGGTAGCAGCGGCGACGGACCGTCTTCTTGGTGCGCCCTGAGAAGTGCATCTTTATTGCTGTGCAGTGGGCCATTCCTTCAAGTTTTTCTTCGTGGCCCTAGATCATGCTGTGTCCGGAATTATCGGACATTGCTGATTGGTGAAACCTGTTGCCGGGTTCCCCGTCAACGGAAACTCTGTCTGTCCACCAAAACAACGCCCACCGACTCCTTCAGGCATTTGGTAGCAGCGACGACGGACCGTCTGCTTGGTGCGCCCTCACAAGTGCATCTTTTTTGCTGCGCAGTGGGCCATTCCTTGAAGTTTCTCTTCGTGGCCCTTGATCAAGCTGTGTCCTGAATTATCGAACATTGCTGATTGCCGAAACCTGGCCCGTCAGCGGAAACTTCCTGTCCACCAAAACAACTCCCACCGACTCCTTCAGGCACTTGGCAGCAGCGGCGATGAATCGTCTTCTTGGTGCGCCCTGACAAGTGCAACTTTTGTGCTGTGCAGTGGGCCATTCCTTCAAGTTTTTCTTCGTGGCCCTAGATCAAGCTGTGTCCTGAATTATCGGACATTGCTGATTGGCGAAACCTGTTGCCGGGTTGCCCGTCAACGGAAACTTTGTCTGTCCACAAAAACAACGCCCACCGACTCCTTAAGGCATTCGGTAGCAGCGGCGGCGGACCGTCTTCTTGGTGCGCCCAGACAAGTGCATCTTTTTTTGCTGTGCAGTGGGCCATTCCTTCAAGTTTCTCTTCGTGGCCCTAGATGAAGATGTGTCCCGAAATATCGGATATTGCTGATTGGCGAAACCTGTTGCCGAGTTGCCCTTCAACGGAAACTCTGTCTGTCCCCGAAAACAACGCCCACCGACTCCTTCAGGCATTCGGCAGCTGCGGCGACGGACAGTCTTCTTGGTGCGCCCTGAGAAGTGCATCTTTTTTGCTGTGCAGTGGGCCATTCCTTCAAGTTTCTCTTCGTGGCCCTAGATCAAGCTGTGTCCTGAAATATCGGACATTGCTGATTGGCGAAACCTGATGCCGGGTTGGCCGTCAATGGAAACTCTGTCTGTCCACCAGAACAACGGCAACTGACTCCTTCAGGCATTCGGTAGCAGCGGCGACGGACAGTCTTCTTGGTGCGCCCTGACAAGTGCATGTTTTTTTGCTGTGCAGTGGGCCATTCCTTCAAGTTTCTCTTCGTGGCCCTAGATCAAGATGTGTCCTGAAATATCGGATATTGCTGATTGGCGAAACCGGTTGCCGAGTTGCCCTTCAATGGAAACTCTGTCAGTCCCCGAAAACAATGTCCACCGACTCCTTCAGGCATTTGCCAGCATCGGCGATGAACCGTCCTCTTGGTGCGCACTGACAAGTGCAACTTTTGTGCTGTGCAGTGGGCCATTCCTTGAAGTTTTTCTTCGTGGCCCTAGATCAACATGTGTCCTAAAATATCGAATATTGCTGATTTGGCGAAACCTGCTGCCGGGTTGCCCGTCAATGGAAATTCTGTCTGTCCACCAAAACATCGCCCACCGACTCCTTTAGGCATTTGGTAGCAGCGACGACGGACCGTCTTCTTGGTGCGCCCTGACAAGTGCATCTTTTTTGCTGTGCAGTGGGCCATTCCTTCAAGTTTCTCTTCGTGGCCCTTGATCAAGCTGTGTCTTTAAATATCGCGCATTGATGATTGGCGAAACCTTTTGCCGGGTTGCTTGTCAACGAAAACTCTGTCTGTCCACCAAAACAACGCCCACCGACTCCTTCAGGCATTCGGTAGTAGCGGCGGCGGACCGTCGTTTTGGTGCGCCCTGAGAAGTGCAACTTTATGCTGTGCAGTGGGCCATTCCTTCAAGTTTCTCTTCGTGGCCCTTGAAAAAGCTGTGTCTTGAAATATCGAACATTGCTGATTGCGGAAACCTGTTGCCAGGTTGCCCGTCAGCGGAAACTACCTGTCCACCAAAACAACCCCCACCGACTCCTTCAGGCATTTGGCAGCCGGGGCGATGAACCGTGTTCTTGGTGCGCCCTGACAAGTGCAACTTTTGTACTGTGCAGTGGGCCATTCCTTCAAGTTTCTCTTCGTGGCCCTAGATCGAGATGTGTCCTGAAATATCAGATATTGCTGATTGCCGAAACCTGTTGCCGGGTTGCCCGTCAACGGAAAATCTGTCTGTCCACCAGAACAACGCCAACCGACTCCTTCAGGAATTCGGTAGCAGCGGCGACGGACCGTCTTCTTGGTGCGCCCTGACAAGTGCATCTTTTTTTGCTGTGCAGTGGGCCATTCCTTCAAGTTTCTCTCCGTGGCCCTAGATCGAGATGTGTCTTGAAATATCGTATATTGCTGATTGGCGATACCTGTTGCCGTTAAGTATTTCTTCGTGGCCCTAGATCAAGCTGTGTCCTGAATTATCGGACATTGCTGATTGGCGAAACCTGTTGCCGGATTCCGCGTCAACGGAAACTCTGTCTGTACACCAAAACAACGCGCACCGACTCCTTCAGGCATTTGGTAGCAGCGACGACGGACCGTCTTCTTGGTGCGCCCTGAGAAGTGCAACTTTTTTGCTGTGCAGTGGGCCATTCCTTCAAGTTTTTCTTCGTGGCCCTTCATCAAGCTGTGTCTTGAAATATCGAACATTGCTGATTGCGGAAACCTGTTGCCAGGTTGCCCGTCGGCGGAAACAACCTGTCCACCAAAACAACTCCTACCGACTCCTTCAGGCATTTCGCAGCAGCGGCGATGAATCATCTTCTTGGTGCGCCCTGACAAGTGCAACTTTTGTACTGTGCAGTGGGCCATTCCTTCAAGTTTCTCTTCGTGGCCCTAGATCGAGATGTGTCCTGAAATATCAGATATTGCTGATTGCCGAAACCTGTTGCCGGGTTGCCCGTCAACGGAAACTCTGTCTGTCCACCAGAACAACGCCAACCGACTCCTTCAGGAATTCGGTAGCAGCGGCGACGGACCGTCTTCTTGGTGCGCCTTGACAAGTGCATCTTTTTTTGCTGTGCAGTGGGCCATTCCTTCAAGTTTCTCTTCGTGGCCCTAGATCAAGATGTGTCCTGAAATATCGGATATTGCTGATTGGCGAAACCTGTTGCCGGGTTGCCCGTCAATGGAAAGTCTGTCTGTCCACCAAAACAACGCCCACCGACTCCTTCAGGCATTTGGTAGCAGCGACGACGGACTGTCTTCCTGGTGCTGCCTGAGAAGTGCATCTTTCTTGCTGTGCATTGGGCCATTCCTTCAAGTTTTCCTTCGTGGCAATAGATTCTGTCCAACAAAACAACGCCCACCGACTCCTTCAGGCATATGGTAGCAGCGACGACGGACCGTCTTCTTGGTGCGCCCTGACAAGTGCAACTTTTGTGCTGTGCAGTGTGCCATTCCTTAAAGTTTCTCTTCGTGGCCCTAGATCAAGATGTGTCCTGAAATATCGGATATTGCTGATTGGCGAAACCTGTTGCCGGGTTGCCTGTCAACGGAAACTCTGTCTGTCCCCCGAAAACAAAGTTCACCGACTCCTTCAGGCATTTGGCAGCTGCGGCGATAGACCGTTTTCTCGGTGCGCCCTGACAAGTGCAACTTTTATGCTGTGCAGGGGGCATTCCTTCAAGTTTCTATTCGTGGACCTAGATCAAGATGTGTCCTGAAATATCAGATACTACTGATTTCCAAAACCTGTTGCCGGGTTGCCCGTCAACGGAAACTCTGTCTGTCCACCAGAACAGCGCCAACCGACTCCTTCATTCATTCGGTAGCAGCGGCGACGGACCGTCTTCTTGGTGCGCCCTGACAAGTGCATCTTTTTTTTTGCTGTGTTGTGGGCCATTCCTTCAAGTTTCTCTTCGTGGCCCTAGATCAAGATGTGTCCTGAAATATCGGATATTGCTGATTGGCGAAACCGGTTGCCGAGTTGCCCTTCAATGGAAACTCTGTCTGTCCCCGAAAACAATGTCCACAGACTCCTTCAGGCATTTGCCAGCATCGGCGATGAACCGTACTCTTGGTGCGCACTGACAAGTGCAACTTTTGTGCTGTGCAGTGGGCCATTCCTTCAAGTTTTTCTTCGTGGCCCTAGATCAACATGTGTCCTATATTATCGGATATTGCTGATTGGCGAAAGCTTTTGCCAGGTTGCCCGTCAATGGAAATTCTGTCTGTCCACCAAAACATCGCCCACCGACTCCTTTAGGCATTTGGTAGCAGCGACGACGGACAGTCTTCTTGGTGCGCCCTGACAAGTGCATCTTTTTTGCTGTGCATTGGGCCATTCCTTCAAGATTTCCTTCGTGGCCCTAGATTCTGTCCAACAAAACAACGCCCACCGACCCCTTCAGGCATTTGTTAGCAGCGACGACTGACCGTCTTCATGGTGCGCCCTGACAAGTGCAACTTTTGTGCTGTGCAGTGGGCCATTTCTTCAAGTTTCTCTTCGTGGCCCTAGATCAAGCTGTGTCTTGAAATATCGGACATTGCTGATTGGCGAAAGCTTTTGCCAGGTTGCCCGTCAGCGGAAACTGCCTGTCCACCCAAACCACTCCCACTGACTCCTTCAGGCATTTTGTAGCAGCGATGACGGACCGTCTTCTTGGTGCGCCCTGACAAGTGCATCTTTTTTGCTGTGCAGTGGGCCATTCCTTCAAGTTTCTCTTCGTGGCCCTTGATCAAGCTGTGTCTTTAAATATCGCGCATTGATGATTGGCGAAACGTTTTGCCGGGTTGCTTGTCAACGAAAACTCTGTCTGTCCACGAAAACAACGCCCACCGACTCCTTCAGGCATTCGGTAGCAGCGGCGGCGGACCGTCTTCTTGGTGCGCCCTGAGAAGTGCAACTTTATGCTGTGCAGTGGGCCATTCCTTTAAGTTTCTCTTCGTGGCCCTAGATCAAGATGTGTCCTGAAATATCGAATATTGCTGATTGGCGAAACCTGTTGCCGGGTTGCCTGTCAACGGAAACTCTGTCCCCGAAAACAACGTTCACCGACTCCTTCAGGCATTTGGCAGCTGCTGCGATAGACCGTTTTCTTGGTGCGCCCTGACAAGTGCAACTTTTATGCTGTGCAGTGGGGCATTCCTTCAAGTTTCTATTCGTGGACCTAGATCAAGATGTGTCCTCATATAACGGATATTGCTGATTGGCGAAATCTGTTGCCGAGTTGCCCGTCAATGGAAACTCTGTCTTTCCATCGAAACAACGCCCACCGACTCCTTCAGGCATTCGGTGGCAGCGGCGACGGACCGTCTTCATGGTGCGCCCTGAGAAGTGCATCTTTTTTGATGTGCAGTGGGCCATTCCTTCAAGTTTTTCTTCGTGGCCCTAGATCAAGCTGTGTCCTGAATTATCGGACATTGCTGATTGGCGAAACCTGTTGCCGGGTTCCCCGTCAACGGAAACTCTGTCTGTCCACCAAAACAACGCCCACCGACTCCTTCAGGCATTTGGTAGCAGCGACGACGGACCGTCTGTTTGTGCGCCCTCAAAAGTGCATCTTTTTTGCTGCGCAGTGGGCCATTCCTTGAAGTTTCTCTTCGTGGCCCTTGATCAAGCTGTGTCCTGAATTATCGAACATTGCTGATTGCCGAAACCTGGCCCGTCAGCGGAAACTTCCTGTCCACCAAAACAACTCCCACCGACTCCTTCAGGCAGTTGGCAGCAGCGGCGATGAATCGTCTTCTTGGTGCGCCCTGACAAGTGCAACTTTTGTGCTGTTCAGTGGGCCATTCCCTCAAGTTTTTCTTCGTGGACCTAGATCGAGATGTGTACTGAAATATCAGATATTGCTGATTGCCGAAACCTGTTGCCGGGTTGGCCGTCAACAGAAACTCTGTCTGTCCACCAGAACAACGGCAACCGACTCCTTCAGGCATTCGGTAGCAGCGGCGACGGACAGTCTTCTTGGTGCGCTCTGACAAGTGCATCTTTTTTTGCTGTGCAGTGGGCCATTCCTTCAAGTTTCTCTTCGTGGCCCTAGATCAAGATGTGTCCTGAAATATCGGATATTGCTGATTGGCGAAACCTGTTGCCGGGTTGCCCGTCAATGGAAAGTCTGTCTGTCCACCAAAACAACGCCCACCGACTCCTTCAGGCATTTGGTAGCAGCGACGACGGACTGTCTTCCTGGTGCGCCCTGAGAAGTGCATCTTTCTTGCTGTGCATTGGGCCATTCCTTCAAGTTTTCCTTCGTGGCAATAGATTCTGTCCAACAAAACAACGCCCACCGACTCCTTCAGGCATATGGTAGCAGCGACGACGGACCGTCTTCTTGGTGCGCCCTGACAAGTGCAACTTTTGTGCTGTGCAGTGTGCCATTCCTTAAAGTTTCTCTTCGTGGCCCTAGATCAAGATGTGTCCTGAAATATCGGATATTGCTGATTGGCGAAACCTGTTGCCGGGTTGCCTGTCAACGGAAACTCTGTCTGTCCCCGAAAACAACGTTCACCGACTCCTTCAGGCATTTGGCAGCTGCGGCGATAGACCGTTTTCTCGGTGCGCCCTGACAAGTGCAACTTTTATGCTGTGCAGGGGGCATTCCTTCAAGTTTCTATTCGTGGACCTAGATCAAGATATGTCCTCATATAACGGATATTCCTGATTGGCGAAATCTGTTGCCGAGTTGCCCGTCAATTGAAACTCTGTCTTTCCATCAAAACAACGCCCACCGACTCCTTCAGGCATTCGGTAGCAGCGGCGACGGACCGTCTTCTTGGTGCGCCCTGAGAAGTGCATCTTTTTTGCTGTGCAGTGGGCCTTTCCTTCAAGTTTTTCTTCGTGGCCCTAGATCATGCTGTGTCCGGAATTATCGGACATTGCTGATTGGTGAAACCTGTTGCCGGGTTCCCCGTCAACGGAAACTCTGTCTGTCCACCAAAACAACGCCCACCGACTCCTTCAGGCATTTGGTAGCAGCGACGACGGACCGTCTGCTTGGTGCGCCCTCACAAGTGCATCTTTTTTGCTGCGCAGTGGGCCATTCCTTGAAGTTTCTCTTCGTGGCCCTTGATCAAGCTGTGTCCTGAATTATCGAACATTGCTGATTGCCGAAACCTGGCCCGTCAGCGGAAACTTCCTGTCCACCAAAACAACTCCCACCGACTCCTTCAGGCACTTGGCAGCAGCGGCGATGAATCGTCTTCTTGGTGCGCCCTGACAAGTGCAACTTTTGTGCTGTGCAGTGGGCCATTCCTTCAAGTTTTTCTTCGTGGCCCTAGATCAAGCTGTGTCCTGAATTATCGGACATTGCTGATTGGCGAAACCTGTTGCCGGGTTGCCCGTCAACGGAAACTTTGTCTGTCCACAAAAACAACGCCCACCGACTCCTTAAGGCATTTGGTAGCAGCGGCGACGGACCGTCTTCTTGGTGCGCCCTGACAAGTGCATCTTTTTTTGCTGTGCAGTAAGCCATTCCTTCAAGTTTTTCTTCGTGGACCTAGATCGAGATGTGTACTGAAATATCAGATATTGCTGATTGCCGAAACCTGTTGCCGAGTTGCCCTTAGACGGAAACTCTGTCCCCGAAAACAACGCCCACCGACTCCTTCAGGCATTCGGCAGCTGCGGCGACGGACAGTCGTCTTGGTGCGCCCTGATAAGTGCATCTTTTGTGCTGTGCAGTGGGCCATTCCTTCAAGTTTTTCTTCGTGGACCTAGAACGAGATGTGTACTGAAATATCAGATATTGCTGATTGCCGAAACCTGTTGCCGGGTTGGCCGTCAACAGAAACTCTGTCTGTCCACCAGAACAACGGCAACCGACTCCTTCAGGCATTCGGTAGCAGCGGCGACGGACAGTCTTCTTGGTGCGCCCTGACAAGTGCATCTTTTTTTGCTGTGCAGTGGGCCATTCCTTCAAGTTTCTCTTCGTGGCCCTAGATCAAAATGTGCCCTGAAATATCGGATATTGCTGATTGGCGAAACCTGTTGCCGGGTTGCCCGTCAATGGAAAGTCTGTCTGTCCACCAAAACAACGCCCACCGACTCCTTCAGGCATTTGGTAGCAGCGACGACGGACTGTCTTCCTGGTGCGCCCTGAGAAGTGCATCTTTCTTGCTGTGCATTGGGCCATTCCTTCAAGTTTTCCTTCGTGGCAATAGATTCTGTCCAACAAAACAACGCCCACCGACTCCTTCAGGCATATGGTAGCAGCGACGACGGACCGTCTTCTTGGTGCGCCCTGACAAGTGCAACTTTTGTGCTGTGCAGTGTGCCATTCCTTAAAGTTTCTCTTCGTGGCCCTAGATCAAGATGTGTCCTGAAATATCGGATATTGCTGATTGGCGAAACCTGTTGCCGGGTTGCCTGTCAACGGAAACTCTGTCTGTCCCCGAAAACAACGTTCACCGACTCCTTCAGGCATTTGGCAGCTGCGGCGATAGACCGTTTTCTCGGTGCGCCCTGACAAGTGCAACTTTTATGCTGTGCAGGGGGCATTCCTTCAAGTTTCTATTCGTGGACCTAGATCAAGATATGTCCTCATATAACGGATATTCCTGATTGGCGAAATCTGTTGCCGAGTTGCCCGTCAATTGAAACTCTGTCTTTCCATCAAAACAACGCCCACCGACTCCTTCAGGCATTCGGTAGCAGCGGCGACGGACCGTCTTCTTGGTGCGCCCTGAGAAGTGCATCTTTTTTGCTGTGCAGTGGGCCTTTCCTTCAAGTTTTTCTTCGTGGCCCTAGATCATGCTGTGTCCGGAATTATCGGACATTGCTGATTGGTGAAACCTGTTGCCGGGTTCCCCGTCAACGGAAACTCTGTCTGTCCACCAAAACAACGCCCACCGACTCCTTCAGGCATTTGGTAGCAGCGACGACGGACCGTCTGCTTGGTGCGCCCTCACAAGTGCATCTTTTTTGCTGCGCAGTGGGCCATTCCTTGAAGTTTCTCTTCGTGGCCCTTGATCAAGCTGTGTCCTGAATTATCGAACATTGCTGATTGCCGAAACCTGGCCCGTCAGCGGAAACTTCCTGTCCACCAAAACAACTCCCACCGACTCCTTCAGGCACTTGGCAGCAGCGGCGATGAATCGTCTTCTTGGTGCGCCCTGACAAGTGCAACTTTTGTGCTGTGCAGTGGGCCATTCCTTCAAGTTTTTCTTCGTGGCCCTAGATCAAGCTGTGTCCTGAATTATCGGACATTGCTGATTGGCGAAACCTGTTGCCGGGTTGCCCGTCAACGGAAACTTTGTCTGTCCACAAAAACAACGCCCACCGACTCCTTAAGGCATTTGGTAGCAGCGGCGACGGACCGTCTTCTTGGTGCGCCCTGACAAGTGCATCTTTTTTTGCTGTGCAGTAAGCCATTCCTTCAAGTTTTTCTTCGTGGACCTAGATCGAGATGTGTACTGAAATATCAGATATTGCTGATTGCCGAAACCTGTTGCCGAGTTGCCCTTAGACGGAAACTCTGTCCCCGAAAACAACGCCCACCGACTCCTTCAGGCATTCGGCAGCTGCGGCGACGGACAGTCGTCTTGGTGCGCCCTGATAAGTGCATCTTTTGTGCTGTGCAGTGGGCCATTCCTTCAAGTTTTTCTTCGTGGACCTAGAACGAGATGTGTACTGAAATATCAGATATTGCTGATTGCCGAAACCTGTTGCCGGGTTGGCCGTCAACAGAAACTCTGTCTGTCCACCAGAACAACGGCAACCGACTCCTTCAGGCATTCGGTAGCAGCGGCGACGGACAGTCTTCTTGGTGCGCCCTGACAAGTGCATCTTTTTTTGCTGTGCAGTGGGCCATTCCTTCAAGTTTCTCTTCGTGGCCCTAGATCAAAATGTGCCCTGAAATATCGGATATTGCTGATTGGCGAAACCGGTTGCCGAGTTGCCCTTCAATGGAAACTCTGTCTGTCCCCGAAAACAATGTCCACCGACTCCTTCAGGCATTTGCCAGCATCGGCGATGAACCGTCCTCTTGGTGCGCACTGACAAGTGCAACTTTTGTGCTGTGCAGTGGGCCATTCCTTCAAGTTTTTCTTCGTGGCCCTAGATCAACATGTGTCCTAAAATATCGGATATTGCTGATTATCGAAACCTGTTGCCGGGTTGCCCGTCAATGGAAATTCTGTCTGTCCCCCAAAACATCGCCCACCGACTCCTTTAGGCATTTGGTAGCAGCGACGAGGGACCGTCTTCTTGGTGCGCCCTTACAAGTGCATCTTTTTTGCTGTGCATTGGGCCATTCCTTCAAGTTTTCCTTCGTGGCCCTAGATTCTGTC
Source organism: Amblyomma americanum (assembly GCF_052857255.1). Lineage (NCBI taxonomy): Eukaryota > Metazoa > Arthropoda > Arachnida > Ixodida > Ixodidae > Amblyomma > Amblyomma americanum. Next base: position 466,560,793 of record NC_135497.1, read on the forward strand.
CAACAAAACAACGCCCACCGATCCCTTCAGGCATTTGTTAGCAGCGGCGACGGACCGTCTTCTTGGTGCGCCCTGACAAGTGCATCTTTTTTGCTGTGCAGTGGGCCATTCCTTCAAGTTTCTCTTCGTGGCCCTAGATCAAGCTGTGTCTTGAAATATCGGACATTGCTGATTGGCGAAAGCTTTTGCCAGGTTGCCCGTCAGCGGAAACTGCCTGTCCACCAAAACAACGCCCATCGACTCCTTCAGGCATTCGGTAGCAGAGGCGGCGGACCGTCTTCTTAGTGCGCCCTGAGAAGTGCAACTTTATGCTGTGCAGTGGGCCATTCCTTCAAGTTTCTCTTCGTGGCCCTTGATCAAGCTATGTGTTGAAATATCGAACATTGCTGATTGCGGAATCCTGTTGCCAGGTTGCCCGTCAGCGGAAACTACCTGTCCACCAAAACAACCCCCACCGACTCCTTCAGGCATTTGGCAGCAGGGGCGATGAACCGTCTTCTTGGTGCGCCCTGACAAGTGCAACTTTTGTGCTTTGCAGTGGGCCATTCCTTCAAGTTTCTCTTCATGGCCCTAGATAGAGATGTGTCTTGAAATATCGGATATTGCTGATTGGCGAAACCTGTTGCCGTCAAGTTTTTCTTCGTGGCCCTAGATCAAGCTGTGTCCTGAATTTTCGGACATTGCTGATTGGCGAAACCTGTTGCCGGGTTGCCCGTCAACGGAAACTTTGTCTGTCCACAAAAACAACGCCCACCGACTCCTTAAGGCATTTTGTAGCAGTGATGACGGACCGCCTTCTTGGTGCGCCCTGACAAGTGCATCTTTTTTGCTGTGCAGTGGGCCATTCCTTCAAGTTTCTCTTCGTGGCCCTTGATCAAGCTGTGTCTTTAAATATCGCGCATTGATGATTGGCGAAACCTTTTGCCTGGTTGCTTGTCAACGAAAACTCTGTCTGTCCACCAAAACAACGCCCACCGACTCCTTCAGGCATTCGGTAGCAGCGGCGGCGGACCGTCTTCTTGGTGCGCCCTGACAAGTGCATCTTTTTTTGCTGTGCAGTGGGCCATTCCTTCAAGTTTCTCTTCGTGGCCCTAGATCAAGATGTGTCCCGAAATATCGGATATTGCTGATTGGCGAAACCTGTTGCCGAGTTGCCCTTCAACGGAAACTCTGTCTGTCCCCGAAAACAACGCCCACCGACTCCTTCAGGCATTCGGCAGCTGCGGCATCGGACAGTCTTCTTGGTGCGCCTTGAGAAGTGCATCTTTTTTGCTGTGCAGTGGGCCATTCCTTCAAGTTTCTCTTCGTGGCCCTAGATCAAGCTGTGTCGTGAAATATCGGACATTGCTGATTGGCGACCCCTGATGCCGGGTTGGCCGTCAATGGAAACTCTGTCTGTCCACCAGAACAACGGCAACTGACTCCTTCAGGCATTCGGTAGCAGCGGCGACGGACAGTCTTCTTGGTGCGCCCTGACAAGTGCATCTTTTTTTGCTGTGCAGTGGGCCATTCCTTCAAGTTTCTCTTCGTGGCCCTAGATCAAGATGTGTCCTGAAATATCGGATATTGCTGATTGGCGAAACCGGTTGCCGAGTTGCCCTTCAATGGAAACTCTGTCTGTCCCCGAAAACAATGTCCACCGAATCCTTCAGGCATTTGCCAGCATCGGCGATGAACCGTCCTCTTGGTGCGCACTGACAAGTGCAACTTTTGTGCTGTGCAGTGGGCCATTCCTTCAAGTTTTTCTTCCTGGCCCTAGATCAACATGTGTCCTAAAATATCGAATATTGCTGATTTGGCGAAACCTGTTGCCGGGTTGCCCGTCAATGGAAATTCTGTCTGTCCACCAAAACATCGCCCACCGACTCCTTTAGGCATTTGGTAGCAGCGACGACGGACCGTCTTCTTGGTGCGCCCTGACAAGTGCATCTTTTTTGCTGTGCATTGGGCCATTCCTTCAAGTTTTCCTTCGTGGCCCTAGATTCTGTCCAACAAAACAACGCCCACCGACCCCTTCAGGCATTTGTTAGCCGGGGCGATGAACCGTCTTCTTGGTGCGCCCTGACAAGTGCAACTTTTGTACTGTGCAGTGGGCCATTCCTTCAAGTTTCTCTTCGTGGCCCTAGATCGAGATGTGTCCTGAAATATCAGATATTGCTGATTGCCGAAACTTGTTGCCGTTAAGTATTTCGTCGTGGCCCTAGATCAAGCTGTGTCCTGAATTATCGGACATTGCTGATTGGCGAAACCTGTTGCCGGGTTCCGCGTCAACAGAAACTCTGTCTGTCCACCAGAACAACGCCAACCGACTCCTTCAGGAATTCGGTAGCAGCGGCGACGGACCGTCTTCTTGGTGCGCCCTGACAAGCGCATCTTTTTTTGCTGTGCAGTGGGCCATTCCTTCAAGTTTCTCTTCGTGGCCCTAGATCGAGATGCGTCTTGAAATATCGTATATTGCTGATTGGCGATACCTGTTGCCGTTAAGTATTTCTTCGTGGCCCTAGATCAAGCTGTGTCCTGAATTATCGGACATTGCTGATTGGCGAAACCTGTTGCCGGGTTCCGCGTCAACAGAAACTCTGTCTGTACACCAAAACAACGCGCACCGACTCCTTCAGGCATTTGGTAGCAGCGACGACGGACCGTTTTCTTGGTGCGCCCTGAGAAGTGCAACTTTTTTGCTGTGCAGTGAGCCATTCCTTCAAGTTTTTCTTCGTGGCCCTTCATCAAGCTGTGTCTTGAAATATCGAACATTGCTGATTGCGGAAACCTGTTGCCAGGTTGCCCGTCAGCGGAAACTACCTGTCCACCAAAACAACTCCCACCGACTCCTTCAGGCATTTCGCAGCAGCGGCGATGAATCATCTTGGTCCGCCCTGACAAGTGCAACTTTTGTACTGTGGAGTGGGCCATTCCTTCAAGTTTCTCTTCGTGGCCCTAGATCGAGATGTGTCCTGAAATATCAGATATTGCTGATTGCCGAAACCTGTTGCCAGGTTGCCCGTCAACGGAAACTCTGTCTGTCCACCAGAACAACGCCAACCGACTCCTTCAGGAATTCGGTAGCAGCGGCGACGGACCGTCTTCTTGGTGCGCCTTGACAAGTGCATCTTTTTTTGCTGTGCAGTGGGCCATTCCTTCAAGTTTCTCTTCGTGGCCCTAGATCAAGATGTGTCCTGAAATATCGGATATTGCTGATTGGCGAAACCTGTTGCCAGGTTGCCCGTCAATGGAAAGTCTGTCTGTCCACCAAAACAACGCCCACCGACTCCTTCACGCATTTGGTAGCAGCGACGACGGACCGTCTTCCTGGTGCGCCCTGAGAAGTGCATCTTTCTTGCTGTGCATTGGGCCATTCCTTTAAGTTTCTCTTCGTGGCCCTAGATCAAGATGTGTCCTGAAATATCGAATATTGTGATTGGCGAAACCTGTTGCCGGGTTGCCTGTCAACGGAAACTCTGTCTGTCCCCGAAAACAACGTTCACCGACTCCTTCAGGCATTTGGCAGCTGCGGCGATAGACCGTTTTCTCGGTGCGCCCTGACAAGTGCAACTTTTATGCTGTGCAGTGGGGCATTCCTTCAAGTTTCTATTCGTGGACCTAGATCAAGATGTGTCCTCATGTAACGGATATTGCTGATTGGCGAAATCTGTTGCCGAGTTGCCCGTCAATTGAAACTCTGTCTTTCCATCAAAACAACGCCCACCGACTCCTTCAGGCATTCGGTAGCAGCGGCGACGGACCGTCTTCTTGGTGCGCCCTGAGAAGTGCATCTTTTTTGCTGTGCAGTGGGCCATTCCTTCAAGTTTTTCTTCGAGGTCCTAGATCAAGCTGTGTCCTGAATTATCGGACATTGCTGATTGGTGAAACCTGTTGCCGGGTTCCCCGTCAACGGAAACTCTGTCTGTCCACCAAAACAACGCCCACCGACTCCTTCAGGCATTTGGTAGCAGCGACGACGGACCGTCTGCTTGGTGCGCCCTCACAAGCGCATCTTTTTTGCTGCGCAGTGGGCCATTCCTTGAAGTTTCTCTTCGTGGCCCTTGATCAAGCTGTGTCCTGAATTATCGAACATTGCTGATTGCCGAAACCTGGCCCGTCAGAGGAAACTTCCTGTCCACCAAAACAACTCCCACCGACTCCTTCAGGCACTTGGCAGCAGCGGCGATGAATCGTCTTCTTGGTGCGCCCTGACAAGTGCAACTTTTGTGCTGTGCAGTGGGCCATTCCTTCAAGTTTCTCTTCGTGGCCCTAGATCAAGATGTGTCCTGAAATATCGGATATTGCTGATTGGCGAAACCTGTTGCCGTCAAGTTTTTCTTCGTGGCCCTAGATCAAGCTGTGTCCTGAATTTTCGGACATTGCTGATTGGCGAAACCTGTTGCCGGGTTGCCCGTCAACGGAAACTTTGTCTGTCCACAAAAACAACGCCCACCGACTCCTTAAGGCATTTTGTAGCAGTGATGACGGACCGCCTTCTTGGTGCGCCCTGACAAGTGCATCTTTTTTGCTGTGCAGTGGGCCATTCCTTCAAGTTTCTCTTCGTGGCCCTTGATCAAGCTGTGTCTTTAAATATCGCGCATTGATGATTGGCGAAACCTTTTGCCTGGTTGCTTGTCAACGAAAACTCTGTCTGTCCACCAAAACAACGCCCACCGACTCCTTCAGGCATTCGGTAGCAGCGGCGGCGGACCGTCTTCTTGGTGCGCCCTGACAAGTGCATCTTTTTTTGCTGTGCAGTGGGCCATTCCTTCAAGTTTCTCTTCGTGGCCCTAGATCAAGATATGTCCCGAAATATCGGATATTGCTGATTGGCGAAACCTGTTGCCGAGTTGCCCTTCAACGGAAACTCTGTCTGTCCCCGAAAACAACGCCCACCGACTCCTTCAGGCATTCGGCAGCTGCGGCATCGGACAGTCTTCTTGGTGCGCCTTGAGAAGTGCATCTTTTTTGCTGTGCAGTGGGCCATTCCTTCAAGTTTCTCTTCGTGGCCCTAGATCAAGCTGTGTCGTGAAATATCGGACATTGCTGATTGGCGACCCCTGATGCCGGGTTGGCCGTCAATGGAAACTCTGTCTGTCCACCAGAACAACGGCAACTGACTCCTTCAGGCATTCGGTAGCAGCGGCGACGGACAGTCTTCTTGGTGCGCCCTGACAAGTGCATCTTTTTTTGCTGTGCAGTGGGCCATTCCTTCAAGTTTCTCTTCGTGGCCCTAGATCAAGATGTGTCCTGAAATATTGGATATTGCTGATTGGCGAAACCGGTTGCCGAGTTGCCCTTCAATGGAAACTCTGTCTGTCCCCGAAAACAATGTCCACCGAATCCTTCAGGCATTTGCCAGCATCGGCGATGAACCGTCCTCTTGGTGCGCACTGACAAGTGCAACTTTTGTGCTGTGCAGTGGGCCATTCCTTCAAGTTTTTCTTCCTGGCCCTAGATCAACATGTGTCCTAAAATATCGAATATTGCTGATTTGGCGAAACCTGTTGCCGGGTTGCCCGTCAATGGAAATTCTGTGTGTCCACCAAAACATCGCCCACCGACTCCTTTAGGCATTTGGTAGCAGCGACGACGGACCGTCTTCTTGGTGCGCCCTGACAAGTGCATCTTTTTTGCTGTGCATTGGGCCATTCCTTCAAGTTTTCCTTCGTGGCCCTAGATTCTGTCCAACAAAACAACGCCCACCGACCCCTTCAGGCATTTGTTAGCCGGGGCGATGAACCGTCTTCTTGGTGCGCCCTGACAAGTGCAACTTTTGTACTGTGCAGTGGGCCATTCCTTCAAGTTTCTCTTCGTGGCCCTAGATCGAGATGTGTCCTGAAATATCAGATATTGCTGATTGCCGAAACTTGTTGCCGTTAAGTATTTCTTCGTGGCCCTAGATCAAGCTGTGTCCTGAATTATCGGACATTGCTGATTGGCGAAACCTGTTGCCGGGTTCCGCGTCAACAGAAACTCTGTCTGTCCACCAGAACAACGACAACCGACTCCTTCAGGAATTCGGTAGCAGCGGCGACGGACCGTCTTCTTGGTGCGCCCTGACAAGTGCATCTTTTTTTGCTGTGCAGTGGGCCATTCCTTCAAGTTTCTCTTCGTGGCCCTAGATCGAGATGCGTCTTGAAATATCGTATATTGCTGATTGGCGATACCTGTTGCCGTTAAGTATTTCTTCGTGGCCCTAGATCAAGCTGTGTCCTGAATTATCGGACATTGCTGATTGGCGAAACCTGTTGCCGGGTTCCGCGTCAACAGAAACTCTGTCTGTACACCAAAACAACGCGCACCGACTCCTTCAGGCATTTGGTAGCAGCGACGACGGACCGTTTTCTTGGTGCGCCCTGAGAAGTGCAACTTTTTTGCTGTGCAGTGAGCCATTCCTTCAAGTTTTTCTTCGTGGCCCTTCATCAAGCTGTGTCTTGAAATATCGAACATTGCTGATTGCGGAAACCTGTTGCCAGGTTGCCCGTCAGCGGAAACTACCTGTCCACCAAAACAACTCCCACCGACTCCTTCAGGCATTTCGCAGCAGCGGCGATGAATCATCTTGGTCCGCCCTGACAAGTGCAACTTTTGTACTGTGGAGTGGGCCATTCCTTCAAGTTTCTCTTCGTGGCCCTAGATCGAGATGTGTCCTGAAATATCAGATATTGCTGATTGCCGAAACCTGTTGCCAGGTTGCCCGTCAACGGAAACTCTGTCTGTCCACCAGAACAACGCCAACCGACTCCTTCAGGAATTCGGTAGCAGCGGCGACGGACCGTCTTCTTGGTGCGCCTTGACAAGTGCATCTTTTTTTGCTGTGCAGTGGGCCATTCCTTCAAGTTTCTCTTCGTGGCCCTAGATCAAGATGTGTCCTGAAATATCGAATATTGCTGATTGGCGAAACCTGTTGCCAGGTTGCCCGTCAATGGAAAGTCTGTCTGTCCACCAAAACAACGCCCACCGACTCCTTCACGCATTTGGTAGCAGCGACGACGGACCGTCTTCCTGGTGCGCCCTGAGAAGTGCATCTTTCTTGCTGTGCATTGGGCCATTCCTTTAAGTTTCTCTTCGTGGCCCTAGATCAAGATGTGTCCTGAAATATCGAATATTGTGATTGGCGAAACCTGTTGCCGGGTTGCCTGTCAACGGAAACTCTGTCTGTCCCCGAAAACAACGTTCACCGACTCCTTCAGGCATTTGGCAGCTGCGGCGATAGACCGTTTTCTCGGTGCGCCCTGACAAGTGCAACTTTTATGCTGTGCAGTGGGGCATTCCTTCAAGTTTCTATTCGTGGACCTAGATCAAGATGTGTCCTCATGTAACGGATATTGCTGATTGGCGAAATCTGTTGCCGAGTTGCCCGTCAATTGAAACTCTGTCTTTCCATCAAAACAACGCCCACCGACTCCTTCAGGCATTCGGTAGCAGCGGCGACGGACCGTCTTCTTGGTGCGCCCTGAGAAGTGCATCTTTTTTGCTGTGCAGTGGGCCATTCCTTCAAGTTTTTCTTCGAGGTCCTAGATCAAGCTGTGTCCTGAATTATCGGACATTGCTGATTGGTGAAACCTGTTGCCGGGTTCCCCGTCAACGGAAACTCTGTCTGTCCACCAAAACAACGCCCACCGACTCCTTCAGGCATTTGGTAGCAGCGACGACGGACCGTCTGCTTGGTGCGCCCTCACAAGCGCATCTTTTTTGCTGCGCAGTGGGCCATTCCTTGAAGTTTCTCTTCGTGGCCCTTGATCAAGCTGTGTCCTGAATTATCGAACATTGCTGATTGCCGAAACCTGGCCCGTCAGAGGAAACTTCCTGTCCACCAAAACAACTCCCACCGACTCCTTCAGGCACTTGGCAGCAGCGGCGATGAATCGTCTTCTTGGTGCGCCCTGACAAGTGCAACTTTTGTGCTGTGCAGTGGGCCATTCCTTCAAGTTTCTCTTCGTGGCCCTAGATCAAGATGTGTCCTGAAATATCGGATATTGCTGATTGGCGAAACCTGTTGCCGAGTTGCCCTTCAACGGAAACTCTGTCTGTCCCCGAAAACAATGCCCACCGACTCCTTCAGGCATTCGGCAGCTGCGGCGACGGACAGTCTTCTTGGTGCGCCCTGAGAAGTGCATCTTTTTTGCTGTGCAGTGGGCCATTCCTTCTAGTTTCTCTTCGTGGCCCTAGATCAAGCTGTGTCCTGAAATATCGGACATTGCTGATTGGCGAAACCTGTTGCCGGGTTGCCCGTAAACGGAAACTCTCTCTATGCACCAAAACAACGCCCACCGACTCATTCAGGCATTCGGTAGCAGCGGCGACGGACCGTCTCCGTGGTGCGCCCTGAGAAGTGCAACTTCTTGCTGTGCAGTGGGCCATACCTTCAAGTTTCTCTTCGTGGCCCTAGATCAAGCTGTGTCTTGAAATATCGGACATTGCTGATTGGCGAAAGCTTTTGCCAGGTTGCCCGTCAGCGGAAACTGCCTGTCCACTAAAACCACTCCCACTGACTCCTTCAGGCAATTGGCAGCAGCGGCGACGGACCGTCTTCTTGGTGCGCCCTGACAAGTGCATCTTTTTTGCTGTGCATTGGGCCATTCCTTCAAGTTTTCCTTCGTGGCCCTAGATTCTGTCCAACAAAACAACGCCCACCGACCCCTTCAGGCATTTGTTAGCCGGGGCGATGAACCGTCTTCTTGGTGCGCCCTGACAAGTGCAACTTTTGTACTGTGCAGTGGGCCATTCCTTCAAGTTTCTCTTCGTGGCCCTAGATCGAGATGTGTCCTGAAATATCAGATATTGCTGATTGCCGAAACTTGTTGCCGTTAAGTATTTCTTCGTGGCCCTAGATCAAGCTGTGTCCTGAATTATCGGACATTGCTGATTGGCGAAACCTGTTGCCGGGTTCCGCGTCAACAGAAACTCTGTCTGTCCACCAGAACAACGCCAACCGACTCCTTCAGGAATTCGGTAGCAGCGGCGACGGACCGTCTTCTTGGTGCGCCCTGACAAGTGCATCTTTTTTTGCTGTGCAGTGGGCCATTCCTTCAAGTTTCTCTTCGTGGCCCTAGATCGAGATGCGTCTTGAAATATCGTATATTGCTGATTGGCGATACCTGTTGCCGTTAAGTATTTCTTCGTGGCCCTAGATCAAGCTGTGTCCTGAATTATCGGACATTGCTGATTGGCGAAACCTGTTGCCGGGTTCCGCGTCAACAGAAACTCTGTCTGTACACCAAAACAACGCGCACCGACTCCTTCAGGCATTTGGTAGCAGCGACGACGGACCGTTTTCTTGGTGCGCCCTGAGAAGTGCAACTTTTTTGCTGTGCAGTGAGCCATTCCTTCAAGTTTTTCTTCGTGGCCCTTCATCAAGCTGTGTCTTGAAATATCGAACATTGCTGATTGCGGAAACCTGTTGCCAGGTTGCCCGTCAGCGGAAACTACCTGTCCACCAAAACAACTCCCACCGACTCCTTCAGGCATTTCGCAGCAGCGGCGATGAATCATCTTGGTCCGCCCTGACAAGTGCAACTTTTGTACTGTGGAGTGGGCCATTCCTTCAAGTTTCTCTTCGTGGCCCTAGATCGAGATGTGTCCTGAAATATCAGATATTGCTGATTGCCGAAACCTGTTGCCAGGTTGCCCGTCAACGGAAACTCTGTCTGTCCACCAGAACAACGCCAACCGACTCCTTCAGGAATTCGGTAGCAGCGGCGACGGACCGTCTTCTTGGTGCGCCTTGACAAGTGCATCTTTTTTTGCTGTGCAGTGGGCCATTCCTTCAAGTTTCTCTTCGTGGCCCTAGATCAAGATGTGTCCTGAAATATCGGATATTGCTGATTGGCGAAACCTGTTGCCAGGTTGCCCGTCAATGGAAAGTCTGTCTGTCCACCAAAACAACGCCCACCGACTCCTTCACGCATTTGGTAGCAGCGACGACGGACCGTCTTCCTGGTGCGCCCTGAGAAGTGCATCTTTCTTGCTGTGCATTGGGCCATTCCTTTAAGTTTCTCTTCGTGGCCCTAGATCAAGATGTGTCCTGAAATATCGAATATTGTGATTGGCGAAACCTGTTGCCGGGTTGCCTGTCAACGGAAACTCTGTCTGTCCCCGAAAACAACGTTCACCGACTCCTTCAGGCATTTGGCAGCTGCGGCGATAGACCGTTTTCTCGGTGCGCCCTGACAAGTGCAACTTTTATGCTGTGCAGTGGGGCATTCCTTCAAGTTTCTATTCGTGGACCTAGATCAAGATGTGTCCTCATGTAACGGATATTGCTGATTGGCGAAATCTGTTGCCGAGTTGCCCGTCAATTGAAACTCTGTCTTTCCATCAAAACAACGCCCACCGACTCCTTCAGGCATTCGGTAGCAGCGGCGACGGACCGTCTTCTTGGTGCGCCCTGAGAAGTGCATCTTTTTTGCTGTGCAGTGGGCCATTCCTTCAAGTTTTTCTTCGAGGTCCTAGATCAAGCTGTGTCCTGAATTATCGGACATTGCTGATTGGTGAAACCTGTTGCCGGGTTCCCCGTCAACGGAAACTCTGTCTGTCCACCAAAACAACGCCCACCGACTCCTTCAGGCATTTGGTAGCAGCGACGACGGACCGTCTGCTTGGTGCGCCCTCACAAGCGCATCTTTTTTGCTGCGCAGTGGGCCATTCCTTGAAGTTTCTCTTCGTGGCCCTTGATCAAGCTGTGTCCTGAATTATCGAACATTGCTGATTGCCGAAACCTGGCCCGTCAGAGGAAACTTCCTGTCCACCAAAACAACTCCCACCGACTCCTTCAGGCACTTGGCAGCAGCGGCGATGAATCGTCTTCTTGGTGCGCCCTGACAAGTGCAACTTTTGTGCTGTGCAGTGGGCCATTCCTTCAAGTTTCTCTTCGTGGCCCTAGATCAAGATGTGTCCTGAAATATCGGATATTGCTGATTGGCGAAACCTGTTGCCGAGTTGCCCTTCAACGGAAACTCTGTCTGTCCCCGAAAACAATGCCCACCGACTCCTTCAGGCATTCGGCAGCTGCGGCGACGGACAGTCTTCTTGGTGCGCCCTGAGAAGTGCATCTTTTTTGCTGTGCAGTGGGCCATTCCTTCTAGTTTCTCTTCGTGGCCCTAGATCAAGCTGTGTCCTGAAATATCGGACATTGCTGATTGGCGAAACCTGTTGCCGGGTTGCCCGTAAACGGAAACTCTCTCTATGCACCAAAACAACGCCCACCGACTCATTCAGGCATTCGGTAGCAGCGGCGACGGACCGTCTCCGTGGTGCGCCCTGAGAAGTGCAACTTCTTGCTGTGCAGTGGGCCATACCTTCAAGTTTCTCTTCGTGGCCCTAGATCAAGCTGTGTCTTGAAATATCGGACATTGCTGATTGGCGAAAGCTTTTGCCAGGTTGCCCGTCAGCGGAAACTGCCTGTCCACTAAAACCACTCCCACTGACTCCTTCAGGCAATTGGCAGCAGCGGCGACGGACCGTCTTCTTGGTGCGCCCTGACAAGTGCATCTTTTTTTGCTCTGCAGTGGGCCATTCCTTCAAGATTTTCTTCGTGGACCTAGATCGAGATGTGTACTGAAATATCAGATATTGCTGATTGCCGAAACCAGTTGCCGAGTTGCCCTTAGACGGAAACTCTGTCTGTCCCCGAAAACAACGCCCACCGACTCCTTCAGGCATTCGGCAGCTGCGGCGACGGACAGTCTTCTTGGTGCGCCCTGATAAGTGCATCTTTTGTGCTGTGCAGTGGGCCATTCCTTCAAGTTTTTCTTCATGGACCTAGATCGAGATGTGTACTGAAATATCAGATATTGCTGATTGCCGAAACCTGTTGCCGGGTTGGCCGTCAACGGAAACTCTGTCTGTCCACCAGAACAACGGCAACCGACTCCTTCAGGCATTCGGTAGCAGCGGCGACAGACAGTTTTCTTGGTGCGCCCTGACAAGAGCATCTCTTTTTGCTGTGCAGTGGGCCATTAATTCAAGTTTCTCTTCGTGGCCCTAGATCAAAATGTGTCCTGAAATATCGGATATTGCTGATTGGCGAAACCGGTTGCCGAGTTGCCCTTCAATGGAAACTCTGTCTGTCCCCGAAAACAATGTCCACCGACTCCTTCAGGCATTTGCCAGCATCGGCGATGAACCGTCCTCTTGGTGCGCACTGACAAGTGCAACTTTTGTGCTGTGCAGTGGGCCATTCCTTCAAGTTTTTCTTCGTGGCCCTAGATCAACATGTGTCCTAAAATATCGGATATTGCTGATTGGCGAAACCTGTTGCCGGGTTGCCCGTCAATGGAAATTCTGTCTGTCCACCAAAACATCGCCCACCGACTCCTTTAGGCATTTGGTAGCAGCGACGATGGACCGTCTTCTTGGTGCGCCCTGACAAGTGCATCTTTTTTGCTGTGCATTGGGCCATTCCTTCAAGGTTTCCTTCGTGGCCCTAGTTTCTGTCCAACAAAACAACGCCCACCGACTCCTTCAGGCATTTGTTAGCAGCGACGACAGACCGTCTTCTTGGTGCGCCCTGACAAGTGCAACTTTTGTGCTGTGCAGTGGGCCATGCCTTCAAGTTTCTCTTCGTGGCCCTAGATCAAGCTGTGTCTTGAAATATCGGACATTGCTGATTGGCGAAAGCTTTTGCCAGGTTGCCCGTCAGCGGAAACTGCCTGTCCACCAAAACCACTCCCACTGACTCCTTCAGGCAATTGGCAGCAGCGGCGACGGACCGTCTTCTTGGTGCGCCTGACAATTGCATCTTTTTTGCCGTGCAGTGGGCCATTCCTTCAAGTATTTCTTCGTGGCCCTAGATCAAGCTGTATCCTGAATTATCGGACATTGCTGATTGGCGAAACCTGTTGCCGGGTTGCCCTCAACGGAAACTTTGTCTGTCCACAAAAACAACATGCACCGACTCCTTAAGGCATTTTGTAGCAGCGATGACGGACCGTCTTCTTGGTGCGCCCTGACAAGTGCATCTTTTTTGCAGTGCAGTGGGCCATTCCTTCAAGTTTCTCTTCGTGGCCCTTGATCAAGCTGTGTCTTTAAATATCGCGCATTGATGATTGGCGAAACCTTTTGCCGGGTTGTTGTCAACGAAAACTCGGTCTGTCCACCAAAACAACGCCCAACGACTCCTTCAGGCATTCGGTAGCAGCGGCGGCGGACCGTCTTCTTGGTGCGTCGTGAGAAGCGCAACTTTATGCTGTGCAGTGGGCCATTCCTTCAAGTTTCTCTTCGTGGCCCTAGATCAAGATGTGTCCTGAAATATCGAATATTGCTGATTGGCGAAACCGGTTGCCGAGTTCCCCTTCAATGGAAACTCTGTCTGTCCCCGAAAACAAGGTCCACCGACTCCTTCAGGCATTTGCCAGCATCGGCGATGAACCGTCCTCTTGGTGCGCCCTGAGAAGTGCATCTTTTGTGCTGTGCAGTGGGCCATTCCTTCAAGTTTTTCTTCATGGCCCTAGATCAACATGTGTCCTAAAATATCGGATATTGCTGATTTGGCGAAACCTGTTGCCGGGTTGCCCGTCAATGGAAATTCTGTCTGTCCACCAAAACATCGCCCACCGACTCCTTTAGGCATTTGGTAGCAGCGACGACTGACCGTCTTCTTGGTGCGCCCTGACAAGTGCAACTTTTGTGCTGTGCAGTGGGCCATTGCCTCAAGTTTTTCTTCGTGGACCTAGATTCTGTCCAACAAAACAACGCCCACCGACCCCTTCAGGCATTTGTTAGCAGCGACGACTGACCGTCTTCTTGGTGCGCCCTGACAAGTGCAACTTTTGTGCTGTGCAGTGGGCCATTCCCTCAAGTTTTTCTTCGTGGACCTAGATCGAGATGTGTCCTGAAATATCAGATACTGCTGATTTCCGAAACCTGTTGCCGGGTTGCCCGTCAACGGAAACTCTGTCTGTCCAAAAGAACAGCGGCAACCGACTCCTTCAGGCATTCGGTAGCAGCGGCGACGGACCGTCTTCTTGGTGCGCCCTGACAAGTGCATCATTTTTGCTGTGCAGTGGGCCATTCCTTCAAGTTTCTCTTCGTGGCCCTAGATCAAGATGTGTCCTGAAATATCGGATATTGCTGATTGGCGAAACCTGTTGCCGAGTTGCCCTTCAACGGAAACTCTCTCTATCCACCAAACAACGCCCACCGACTCATTCAGGCATTCGGTAGCAGCGGCGACGGACCGTCTCCTTGGTGCGCCCTGAGAAGTGCAACGTCTTGCTGTGCAGTGGGCCATTCATTCAAGTTTCTCTTCGTGGCCCTAGATCAAGCTGTGTCTTGAAATATCGGACATTGCTGATTGGCGAAAGCTTTTGCCAGGTTGCCCGTCAGCGGAAACTGCCTGTCCACTAAAACCACTCCCACTGACTCCTTCAGGCAATTGGCAGCAGCGGCGACCGACCGTCTTCTTGGTGCGCCCTGACAATTGCAACTTTTGTGCTGTGCAGTGGGCCATTCCTTCAAGTTTTTCTTCATGGACCTAGATCGAGATGTGTACTGAAATATCAGATATTGCTGATTGCCGAAACCTGTTGCCGATTTGCCCTTAGACGGAAACTCTGTCTCTCCCCGAAAACAACGCCCACCGACTCCTTCAGGCATTCGGCAGCTGCGGCGACGGACAGTATTCTTGGTGCGCCCTGAGAAGTGCATCTTTTGTGCTGTGCAGTGGGCCATTCCTTCAAGTTTTTCTTCGTGGACCTAGATCGAGATGTGTACTGAAATATCAGATATTGCTGATTGCCGAAACCTGATGCCGGGTTGGCCGTCAATGGAAACTCTGTCTGTCCACCAGAACAACGGCAACCGACTCCTTCAGGCATTCGGCAGCAGCGGCGACGGACAGTCTTCTTGGTGCGCCCTGACAAGTGCATCTTTTTTTGCTGTGCAGTGGGCCATTCCTTCAAGTTTCTCTTCGTGGCCCTAGATCAAGATGTGTCCTGAAATATCGGATATTGCTGATTGGCGAAACCGGTTGCCGAGTTGCCCTTCAATGGAAACTCTGTCTGTCCCCGAAAACAATGTCCACCGACTCCTTCAGGCATTTGCCAGCATCGGCGATGAACCGTCTTCTTGGTGCGCCCTGACAATTGCAACTTTTGTGCTGTGCAGTGGGCCATTCCCTAGAGTTTTTCTTCGTGGACCTAGATCGAGATGTGTCCTGAAATAGCAGATACTACTGATTTCCGAAACCTGTTGCCGGGTTGCGCGTCAACGGAAACTCTGTCTGTCCACCAGAACAGCGGCAACCGACTCCTTCAGGCATTCGGTAGCAGCGGCGACGGACCGTCTTCTTGGTGCGCCCTGACAAGTGCATCTTTTTTTGCTGTGCAGTAAGCCATTCCTTCAAGTTTTTCTTCGTGGACCTAGATCGAGATGTGTACTGAAATATCAGATATTGCTGATTGCCGAAACCTGTTGCCGAGTTGCCCTTAGACGGAAACTTTGTCTGTCCCCGAAAACAACGCCCACCGACTCCTTCAAGCATTCGGCAGCTGCGGCGACGGACAGTCGTCTTGGTGCGCCCTGAGAAGTGCATCTTTTTTGCTGTGCAGAGGGCCATTCCTTGAAGTTTCTCTTCGTGGCCCTAGATCAAGCTGTGTCCTGAAATATCGGACATTGCTGATTGGCGAAACATGTTGCCGGGTTGCCCGTAAACGGAAACGCTCTCTATCCACCAAAACAACGCCCACTGACTCATTCAGGCATTCGGTAGCGGCGGCGACGGACTGTCTCCTTGGTGCGCCCTGAGAAGTGCAACTTCTTGCTGTGCAGTGGGCCATTCCTTCAAGTTTCTCTTCGTGGCCCTAGATCAAGCTGTGTCTTGAAATATCGGACATTGCTGATTGGCGAAAGCTTTTGCCAGGTTGCCCGTCAGCGGAAACTGCCTGTCCCCGAAAACAACGCCCACCGACTCCTTCAGGCATTCGGCAGCTGCGGCGACGGACAGTCGTCTTGTTGCGCCCTGATAAGTGCATCTTTTGTGCTGTGCAGTGGGCCATTCCTTCAAGTTTTTCTTCGTGGACCTAGATCGAGCTGTGTACTGAAATATCAGATATTGCTGATTGCCGAAACCTGTTGCCGGGTTGGCCGTCAACGGGAACTCTGTCTGTCCACCAGAACAACGGCAACCGACTCCTTCAGGCATTCGGTAGCAGCGGCGACGGACAGTCTTCTTGGTGCGCCCTGACAAGTGCATCTTTTTTTGCTGTGCAGTGGGCCATTCCTTCAAGTTTCTCTTCGTGGCCCTAGATCAAAATGTGTCCTGAAATATCGGATATTGCTGATTGGCGAAACCGGTTGCCGAGTTGCCCTTCAATGGAAACTCTGTCTGTCCCCGAAAACAATGTCCACCGACTCCTTCAGGCATTTGCCAGCATCGGCGATGAACCGTCCTCTTGGTGCGCACTGACAAGTGCAACTTTTGTGCTGTGCAGTGGGCCATTCCTTCAAGTTTTTCTTCGTGGCCCTAGATCAACATGTGTCCTAAAATATCGAATATTGCTGATTGTCGAAACCTGTTGCCGGGTTGCCCGTCAATGGAAATTCTGTCTGTCCCCCAAAACATCGCCCACCGATTCCTTTAGGCATTTGGTAGCAGCGACGAGGGACCGTCTTCTTGGTGCGACCTTACAAGTGCATCTTTTTTGCTGTGCATTGGGCCATTCCTTCAAGTTTTCCTTCGTGGCCCTAGATCAAGCTGTGTCTTGAAATATTGGACATTGCTGATTGGCGAAAGCTTTTGCCAGGTTGCCCGTCAGCGGAAACTGCCTGTCCACCAAAACAACGCCCACCGACTCCTTCAGGCATTTGGTAGCAGCGACGACGGACCGTCTGCTTGGTGCGCCCTCAAAAGTGCATCTTTTTTGCTGCGCAGTGGGCCATTCCTTGAAGTTTCTCTTCGTGGCCCTTGATCAAGCTGTGTCCTGAATTATCGAACATTGCTGATTGCCGAAACCTGGCCCGTCAGCGGAAACTTCCTGTCCACCAAAACAACTCCCACCGACTCCTTCAGGCACTTGGCAGCAGCGGCGATGAATCGTCTTCTTGGTGCGCCCTGACAAGTGCAACTTTTGTGCTGTGCAGTGGGCCATTCCCTCAAGTTTTTCTTCGTGGACCTAGATCGAGATGTGTCCTGAAATATCAGATACTGCTGATTTCCGAAACCTGTTGCCGGGTTGCCCGTCAACGGAAACTCTGTCTGTCCACCAGAACAGCGGCAACCGACTCCTTCAGGCATTCGGTAGCAGCGGCGACGGACCGTCTTCTTGGTGCGCCCTGACAAGTGCATCTTTTTTTGCTGTGCTGTGGGCCATTCCTTCAAGTATCTCTTCGTGGCCCTAGATCAAGATGTGTCCTGAAATATCAGATCTTGCTGATTGGCGAAACCTGTTGCCGAGTTGCCCTTCAACGGAAACTCTGTCTGTCCCCGAAAACAACGCCCACCGACTCCTTCAGGCATTCGGCAGCTGCGGCGACGGACAGTCTTCTTGGTGCGCCCTGAGAAGTGCATCTTTTTTGCTGTGCAGTGGGCCATTCCTTCAAGTTTCTCTTCGTGGCCCTAGATCAAGCTGTGTCCTGAAATATCGGACATTGCTGATTGGCGAAACCTGTTGCCGGGTTGCCCGTAAACGGAAACGCTCTCTATCCACCAAAACAACGGCAACCGACTCCTTCAGGCATTCGGTAGCAGCGGCGACGGACAGTCTTCTTGGTGCGCCCTGACAAGTGCATCTTTTTTTGCTGTGCAGTGGGCCATTCCTTCAAGTTTCTCTTCGTGGCCCTAGATCAAAATGTGTCCTGAAATATCGGATATTGCTGATTCGCGAAACCGGTTGCCGAGTTGCCCTTCAATGGAAACTCTGTCTGTCCCCGAAAACAATGTCCACCGACTCCTTCAGGCATTTGCCAGCATCGGCGATGAACCGTCCTTTTGGTGCGCACTGACAAGTGCAACTTTTGTGCTGTGCAGTGGGCCATTCCTTCAAGTTTTTCTTCGTGGCCCTAGATCAACATGTGTCCTAAAATATCGGATATTGCTGATTGTCGAAACCTGTTGCCGGGTTGCCCGTCAATGGAAATTCTGTCTGTCCTCCAAAACATCGCCCACCGATTCCTTTAGGCATTTGGTAGCAGCGACGAGGGACCGTCTTCTTGGTGCGCCCTTACAAGTGCATCTTTTTTGCTGTGCATTGGGCCATTCCTTCAAGTTTTCCTTCGTGGCCCTAGATTCTGTCCAACAAAACAACGCCCACCGACCCCTTCAGGCATTTGTTAGCAGCGACGACTGACCGTCTTCTTGGTGCGCCCTGATAAGTGCAACTTTTGTGCTGTGCAGTGGGCCATTCCTTCAAGTTTCTCTTCGTGGCCCTAGATCAAGCTGTGTCTTGAAATATCGGACATTGCTGATTGGCGAAAGCTTTTGCCAGGTTGCCCGTCAGCGGAAACTGCCTGTCCACCAAAACCACTCCCACTGACTCCTTCTGGCAATTGGCAGCAGCGGCGACGGACCGTCTTCTTGGTGCGCCTGACAATTGCATCTTTTTTGCCGTGCAGTGGGCCATTCCTTCAAGTTTTTCTTCGTGGCCCTAGATCAAGCTGTGTCCTGAATTATCGGACATTGCTGATTGGCGAAACCTGTTGCCGGGTTGCCCTCAACGGAAACTTTGTCTGTCCACAAAAACAACATGCACCGACTCCTTAAGGCATTTTGTAGCAGCGATGACGGACCGTCTTCTTGGTGCGCCCTGACAAGTGCATCTTTTTTGCAGTGCAGTGGGCCATTCCTTCAAGTTTCTCTTCGTGGCCCTTGATCAAGCTGTGTCTTTAAATATCGCGCATTGATGATTGGCGAAACCTTTTGCCGGGTTGCTTGTCAACGAAAACTCGGTCTGTCCACCAAAACAACGCCCAACGACTCCTTCAGGCATTCGGTAGCAGCGGCGGCGGACCGTCTTCTTGGTGCGCCCTGAGAAGTGCAACTTTATGCTGTGCAGTGGGCCATTCCTTCAAGTTTCTCTTCGTGGCCCTAGATCAAGATGTGTCCTGAAATATCGAATATTGCTGATTGGCGAAACGGGTTGCCGAGTTCCCCTTCAATAGAAACTCTGTCTGTCCCCGAAAACAAGGTCCACCGACTCCTTCAGGCATTTGCCAGCATCGGCGATGAACCGTCCTCTTGGTGCGCCCTGAGAAGTGCATCTTTTGTGCTGTGCAGTGGGCCATTCCTTCAAGTTTTTCTTCATGGCCCTAGATCAACATGTGTCCTAAAATATCGGATATTGCTGATTTGGCGAAACCTGTTGCCGGGTTGCCCGTCAATGGAAATTCTGTCTGTCCACCAAAGCATCGCCCACCGACTCCTTTAGGCATTTGGTAGCAGCGACGACGGACCGTCTTCTTGGTGCGCCCTGACAAGTGCATCTTTTTTGCTGTGCATTGGGCCATTCCTTCAAGTTTTCCTTCGTGGCCCTAGATTCTGTCCAACAAAACAACGCCCACCGACCCCTTCAGGCATTTGTTAGCAGCGACGACTGACCGTCTTCTTGGTGCGCCCTGACAAGTGCAACTTTTGTGCTGTGCAGTGGGCCATTCCCTCAAGTTTTTCTTCGTGGACCTAGATCGAGATGTGTCCTGAAATATCAGATACTGCTGATTTCCGAAACCTGTTGCCGAGTTGCCCTTCAACGGAAACTCTGTCTGTCCCCGAAAACAACGCCCACCGACTCCTTCAGGCATTCGGCAGCTGCGGCGACGGACAGTCTTCTTCCTGCGCCCTGAGAAGTGCATCTTTTTTGCTGTGCAGTGGGCCATTCCTTCAGGTTTCTCTTCGTGGCCCTAGATCAAGCTGTGTCCTGAAATATCGGACATTGCTGATTGGCGAAACCTGTTGCCGGGTTGCCCGTCAACGGAAACTCTCTCTATCCACCAAACAACGCCCACCGACTCATTCAGGCATTCGGTAGCAGCGGCGACGGACCGTCTCCTTGGTGCGCCCTGAGAAGTGCAACTTCTTGCTGTGCAGTGGGCCATTCATTCAAGTTTCTCTTCGTGGCCCTAGATGAAGCTGTGTCTTGAAATATCGGACATTGCTGATTGGCGAAAGCTTTTGCCAGGTTGCCCGTCAGCGGAAACTGCCTGTCCACTAAAACCACTCCCACTGACTCCTTCAGGCAATTGGCAGCAGCGGCGACCGACCGTCTTCTTGGTGCGCCCTGACAATTGCAACTTTTGTGCTGTGCAGTGGGCCATTCCTTCAAGTTTTTCTTCATGGACCTAATTCGAGATGTGTACTGAAATATCAGATATTGCTGATTGCCGAAACCTGTTGCCGATTTGCCCTTAGACGGAAACTCTGTCTGTCCCCGAAAACAACGCCCACCGACCCCTTCAGGCATTCGGCAGCTGCGGCGACGGACAGTATTCTTGGTGCGCCCTGAGAAGTGCATCTTTTGTGCTGTGCAGTGGGCCATTCCTTCAAGTTTTTCTTCGTGGACCTAGATCGAGATGTGTACTGAAATATCAGATATTGCTGATTGCCGAAACCTGATGCCGGGTTGGCCGTCAATGGAAACTCTGTCTGTCCACCAGAACAACGGCAACCGACTCCTTCAGGCATTCGGCAGCAGCGGCGACGGACAGTCTTCTTGGTGCGCCCTGACAAGTGCATCTTTTTTTGCTGTGCAGTGGGCCATTCCTTCAAGTTTCTCTTCGTGGCCCTAGATCAAGATGTGTCCTGAAATATCGGATATTGCTGATTGGCGAAACCGGTTGCCGAGTTGCCCTTCAATGGAAACTCTGTCTGTCCCCGAAAACAATGTCCACCGACTCCTTCAGGCATTTGCCAGCATCGGCGATGAACCGTCTTCTTGGTGCGCCCTGACAATTGCAACTTTTGTGCTGTGCAGTGGGCCATTCCCTAGAGTTTTTCTTCATGGACCTAGATCGAGATGTGTCCTGAAATAGCAGATACTACTGATTTCCGAAACCTGTTGCCGGGTTGCGCGTCAACGGAAACTCTGTCTGTCCACCAGAACAGCGGCAACCGACTCCTTCAGGCATTCGGTAGCAGCGGCGACGGACCGTCTTCTTGGTGTGCCCTGACAAGTGCATCTTTTTTTGCTGTGCAGTAAGCCATTCCTTCAAGTTTTTCTTCGTGGACCTAGATCGAGATGTGTACTGAAATATCAGATATTGCTGATTGCCGAAACCTGTTGCCGAGTTGCCCTTAGACGGAAACTTTGTCTGTCCCCGAAAACAACGCCCACCGACTCCTTCAGGCATTCGGCAGCTGCGGCGACGGACAGTCGTCTTGGTGCGCCCTGAGAAGTGCATCTTTTTTGCTGTGCAGTGGGCCATTCCTTGAAGTTTCTCTTCGTGGCCCTAGATCAAGCTGTGTCCTGAAATATCGGACATTGCTGATTGGCGAAACCTGTTGCGGGGTCCCGTAAACGGAAACGCTCTCTATCCACCAAAACAACGCCCACCGACTCATTCAGGCATTCGGTAGCAGCGGCGACGGACCGTCTCCTTGGTGCGCCCTGAGAAGTGCAACTTCTTGCTGTGCAGTGGGCCATTCCTTCAAGTTTCTCTTCGTGGCCCTAGATCAAGCTGTGTCTTGAAATATCGGACATTGCTGATTGGCGAAAGCTTTTGCCAGGTTGCCCGTCAGCGGAAACTGCCTGTCCCCGAAAACAACGCCCACCGACTCCTTCAGGCATTCGGCAGCTGCGGCGACGGACAGTCGTCTTGGTGCGCCCTGATAAGTGCATCTTTTGTGCTGTGCAGTGGGCCATTCCTTCAAGTTTTTCTTCGTGGACCTAGATCGAGCTGTGTACTGAAATATCAGATATTGCTGATTGCCGAAACCTGTTGCCTGGTTGGCCGTCAACGGGAACTCTGTCTGTCCACCAGAACAACGGCAACCGACTCCTTCAGGCATTCGGTAGCAGCGGCGACGGACAGTCTTCTTGGTGCGCCCTGACAAGTGCATCTTTTTTTGCTGTGCAGTGGGCCATTCCTTCAAGTTTCTCTTCGTGGCCCTAGATCAAAATGTGTCCTGAAATATCGGATATTGCTGATTGGCGAAACCGGTTGCCGAGTTGCTCTTCAATGGAAACTCTGTCTGTCCCCGAAAACAATGTCCACCGACTCCTTCAGGCATTTGCCAGCATCGGCGATGAACCGTCCTCTTGGTGCGCACTGACAAGTGCAACTTTTGTGCTGTGCAGTGGGCCATTCCTTCAAGTTTTTCTTCGTGGCCCTAGATCAACATGTGTCCTAAAATATCGGATATTGCTGATTGTAGAATCCTCTTGCCGGGTTGCCCGTCAATGGAAATTCTGTCTGTCCCCCAAAACATCGCCCACCGATTCCTTTAGCCATTTGGTAGCAGCGACGAGGGACCGTCTTCTTGGTGCGCCCTTACAAATGCATCTTTTTTGCTGTGCATTGGGCCATTCCTTCAAGTTTTCCTTCGTGGCCCTAGATTCTGTCCAACAAAACAACGCCCACCGACCCCTTCAGGCATTTGTTAGCAGCGACGACTGACCGTCTTCTTGGTGCGCCCTGACAAGTGCAACTTTTGTGCTGTGCAGTGGGCCATTCCTTCAAGTTTCTCTTCGTGGCCCTAGATCAAGCTGTGTCTTGAAATATCGGACATTGCTGATTGGCGAAAGCTTTTGCCAGGTTGCCCGTCAGCGGAAACTGCCTGTCCACCAAAACAACGCCCACCGACTCCTTCTGGCATTTGGTAGCAGCGACGACGGACCGTCTGCTTGGTGCGCCCTCAAAAGTGCATCTTTTTTGCTGCGCAGTGGGCCATTCCTTGAAGTTTCTCTTCGTGGCCCTTGATCAAGCTGTGTCCTGAATTATCGAACATTGCTGATTGCCGAAACCTGGCCCGTCAGCGGAAACTTCCTGTCCACCAAAACAACTCCCACCGACTCCTTCAGGCACTTGGCAGCAGCGGCGATGAATCGTCTTCTTGGTGCGCCCTGACAAGTGCAACTTTTGTGCTGTGCAGTGGGCCATTCCCTCAAGTTTTTCTTCGTGGACCTAGATCGAGATGTGTCCTGAAATATCAGATACTGCTGATTTCCGAAACCTGTTGCCGGGTTGCCCGTCAACGGAAACTCTGTCTGTCCACCAGAACAGCGGCAACCGACTCCTTCAGGCATTCGGTAGCAGCGGCGACGGACCGTCTTCTTGGTGCGCCCTGACAAGTGCATCTTTTTTTGCTGTGCTGTGGGCCATTCCTTCAAGTATCTCTTCGTGGCCCTAGATCAAGATGTGTCCTGAAATATCGGATATTGCTGATTGGCGAAACCTGTTGCCGAGTTGCCCTTCAACGGAAACTCTGTCTGTCCCCGAAAACAACGCCCACCGACTCCTTCAGGCATTCGGCAGCTGCGGCGACGGACAGTCTTCTTGGTGCGCCCTGAGAAGTGCATCTTTTTTGCTGTGCAGTGGGCCATTCCTTCAAGTTTTTCTTCGTGGCCCTAGATCAACATGTGTCCTAAAATATCGGATATTGCTGATTGTCGAAACCTGTTGCCGGGTTGCCCGTCAATGGAAATTCTGTCTGTCCTCCAAAACATCGCCCACCGATTCCTTTAGGCATTTGGTAGCAGCGACGAGGGACCGTCTTCTTGGTGCGCCCTTACAAGTGCATCTTTTTTGCTGTGCATTGGGCCATTCCTTCAAGTTTTCCTTCGTGGCCCTAGATTCTGTCCAACAAAACAACGCCCACCGACCCCTTCAGGCATTTGTTAGCAGCGACGACTGACCGTCTTCTTGGTGCGCCCTGATAAGTGCAACTTTTGTGCTGTGCAGTGGGCCATTCCTTCAAGTTTCTCTTCGTGGCCCTAGATCAAGCTGTGTCTTGAAATATCGGACATTGCTGATTGGCGAAAGCTTTTGCCAGGTTGCCCGTCAGCGGAAACTGCCTGTCCACCAAAACAACGCCCACCGACTCCTTCAGGCATTCGGTAGCAGAGGCGGCGGACCGTCTTCTTAGTGCGCCCTGAGAAGTGCAACTTTATGCTGTGCAGTGGGCCATTCCTTCAAGTTTCTCTTCGTGGCCATTGATCAAGCTGTGTGTTGAAATATCGAACATTGCTGATTGCGGAAACCTGTTGCCAGGTTGCCCGTCAGTGGAAACTACCTGTCCACCAAAACAACCCCCACCGACTCCTTCAGGCATTTGGCAGCAGGGGCGATGAACCGTCTTCTTGGTGCGCCCTGACAAGTGCAACTTTTGTGCTTTGCAGTGGGCCATTCCTTCAAGTTTCTCTTCATGGCCCTAGATCGAGATGTGTCTTGAAATATCGGATATTGCTGATTGGCCAAACCTGTTGCCGTCAAATTTTTCTTCGTGGCCCTAGATCAAGCTGTGTCCTGAATTTTCGGACATTGCTGATTGGCGAAACCTGTTGCCGGGTTCCGCGTCAACGGAAACTCTGTCTGTACACCAAAACAACGCGCACCGACTCCTTCAGGCATTTCGTAGCAGCGACGACGGACCGTCTTCTTGGTGCGCCCTGAGAAGTGCAACTTTTTTGCTGTGCAGTGGGCCATTCCTTCAAGTTTTTCTTCGTGGCCCTATATCAAGCTGTGTCCTTAAATATCGGACATTGCAGACTGGCGAAACCTTTTGCCGTGTTGATAGTCAACGGAAACTCTGTGTGTCCCCTAAAACAACGCCCACCGACGCCTTCAGGCATTCGGCAGCTGCGGTGATGGACCGTCTTCTTGGTGCGCTCTGCGAAGTGCATTTTTTGTGCTGTGCAGTGGGCCATTCCTTCAAGTTTCTATTCGTGGCAATTGATCAAGCTGTCGTGACATATCGAACATTGCTGATTGCCGAAACCTGGCCCGTCAGCGGAAACTGCCTGTCCACCAAAACAACTCCCACCGACTCCTTCAGGCATTTGGCAGCAGCGACGATGAATCGTCTTCTTGGTGCGCCCTGACAAGTGCAACTTTGGTGCTGTGCAGTGGGCGATTCCTTCAAGTTCTTCGTGGACCTAGATCGAGATGTGTCCTGAAATATCAGATATTGCTGATTGCCGAAACCTTTTGCCGGGTTGCCCGTCAACGGAAACTCTGTCTGTCCACCAGAACAACGCCAACCGACTCCTTCAGGCATTCGGTAGCAGCGGCGACGGACCGTCTTCTTGGTGCGCCCTGACAAGTGCACCATTTTTTGCTGTGCAGTGGGCCATTCCTTCAAGTTTCTCTTCGTCGCCCTAGATCAAGATGTGTCCTAAAATATCGGATGTTGCTGATTGGCTAAAGCTGTTGCCGGGTTCCCCGTCAACGGAAACTCTGTCTGTCCCCGAAAACAACGCCCACCGACTCCTTCAGGCATTCGGCAGCTGCGGCGATGGACAGTCGTCTTTGTGCGCCCTGATAAGTGCATCTTTTGTGCTGTGCAGTGGGCCATTCCTTCAAGTTTGTCTTCGTGGACCTAGATCGAGATGTGTACTGAAATATCAGATATTGCTGATTGCCGAAACCTGTTGCCGGGTTGGCCGTCAACGGAAACTCTGTCTGTCCACCAGAACAACGGCAACCGACTCCTTCAGGCATTCGGTAGCAGCGGCGACGGACAGTCTTCTTGGTGCGCCCTGACAAGTGCATCTTTTTTTGCTGTGCAGTGGGCCATTCCTTCAAGTTTCTCTTCGTGGCCCTAGATCAAAATGTGTCCTGAAATATCGGATATTGCTGATTGGCGAAACCGGTTGCCGAGTTGCCCTTCAATGGAAACTCTGTCTGTCCCCGAAAACAATGTCCACCGACTCCTTCAGGCATTTGCCAGCATCGGCGATGAACCGTCCTCTTGGTGCGCACTGACAAGTGCAACTTTTGTGCTGTGCAGTGGGCCATTCCTTCAAGTTTTTCTTCGTGGCCCTAGATCAACATGTGTCCTAAAATATCGAATATTGCTGATTGTCGAAACCTGTTGCCGGGTTGCCCGTCAATGGAAATTCTGTCTGTCCCCCAAAACATCGCCCACCGATTCCTTTAGGCATTTGGTAGCAGCGACGAGGGACCGTCTTCTTGGTGCGACCTTACAAGTGCATCTTTTTTGCTGTGCATTGGGCCATTCCTTCAAGTTTTCCTTCGTGGCCCTAGATCAAGCTGTGTCTTGAAATATTGGACATTGCTGATTGGCGAAAGCTTTTGCCAGGTTGCCCGTCAGCGGAAACTGCCTGTCCACCAAAACAACGCCCACCGACTCCTTCAGGCATTTGGTAGCAGCGACGACGGACCGTCTGCTTGGTGCGCCCTCAAAAGTGCATCTTTTTTGCTGCGCAGTGGGCCATTCCTTGAAGTTTCTCTTCGTGGCCCTTGATCAAGCTGTGTCCTGAATTATCGAACATTGCTGATTGCCGAAACCTGGCCCGTCAGCGGAAACTTCCTGTCCACCAAAACAACTCCCACCGACTCCTTCAGGCACTTGGCAGCAGCGGCGATGAATCGTCTTCTTGGTGCGCCCTGACAAGTGCAACTTTTGTGCTGTGCAGTGGGCCATTCCCTCAAGTTTTTCTTCGTGGACCTAGATCGAGATGTGTCCTGAAATATCAGATACTGCTGATTTCCGAAACCTGTTGCCGGGTTGCCCGTCAACGGAAACTCTGTCTGTCCACCAGAACAGCGGCAACCGACTCCTTCAGGCATTCGGTAGCAGCGGCGA
Organism: Amblyomma americanum; assembly: GCF_052857255.1. Taxonomy (NCBI): domain Eukaryota; kingdom Metazoa; phylum Arthropoda; class Arachnida; order Ixodida; family Ixodidae; genus Amblyomma; species Amblyomma americanum. The sequence continues at coordinate 466,587,473 of NC_135497.1, forward strand.
CGGACCGTCTTCTTGGTGCGCCCTGACAAGTGCATCTTTTTTTGCTGTGCTGTGGGCCATTCCTTCAAGTATCTCTTCGTGGCCCTAGATCAAGATGTGTCCTGAAATATCGGATATTGCTGATTGGCGAAACCTGTTGCCGAGTTGCCCTTCAACGGAAACTCTGTCTGTCCCCGAAAACAACGCCCACCGACTCCTTCAGGCATTCGGCAGCTGCGGCGACGGACAGTCTTCTTGGTGCGCCCTGAGAAGTGCATCTTTTTTGCTGTGCAGTGGGCCATTCCTTCAAGTTTCTCTTCGTGGCCCTAGATCAAGCTGTGTCCTGAAATATCGGACATTGCTGATTGGCGAAACCTGTTGCCGGGTTGCCCGTAAGCGGAAACGCTCTCTATCCACCAAAACAACGGCAACCGACTCCTTCAGGCATTCGGTAGCAGCGGCGACGGACAGTCTTCTTGGTGCGCCCTGACAAGTGCATCTTTTTTTGCTGTGCAGTGGGCCATTCCTTCAAGTTTCTCTTCGTGGCCCTAGATCAAAATGTGTCCTGAAATATCGGATATTGCTGATTGGCAAACCGGTTGCCGAGTTGCCCTTCAATGGAAACTCTGTCTGTCCCCGAAAACAATGTCCACCGACTCCTTCAGGCATTTGCCAGCATCGGCGATGAACCGTCCTCTTGGTGCGCACTGACAAGTGCAACTTTTGTGCTGTGCAGTGGGCCATTCCTTCAAGTTTTTCTTCGTGGCTCTTGATCAACATGTGTCCTAAAATATCGGATATTGCTGATTGTCGAAACCTGTTGCCGGGTTGCCCGTCAATGGAAATTCTGTCTGTCCTCCAAAACATCGCCCACCGATTCCTTTAGGCATTTGGTAGCAGCGACGAGGGACCGTCTTCTTGGTGCGCCCTTACAAGTGCATCTTTTTTGCTGTGCATTGGGCCATTCCTTCAAGTTTTCCTTCGTGGCCCTAGATTCTGTCCAACAAAACAACGCCCACCGACCCCTTAAGGCATTTGTTAGCAGCGACGACTGACCGTCTTCTTGGTGCGCCCTGATAAGTGCAACTTTTGTGCTGTGCAGTGGGCCATTCCTTCAAGTTTCTCTTCGTGGCCCTAGATCAAGCTGTGTCTTGAAATATCGGACATTGCTGATTGGCGAAAGCTTTTGCCAGGTTGCCCGTCAGCGGAAACTGCCTGTCCACCAAAACCACTCCCACTGACTCCTTCAGGCAATTGGCAGCAGCGGCGACGGACCGTCTTCTTGGTGCGCCTGACAATTGCATCTTTTTTGCCGTGCAGTGGGCCATTCCTTCAAGTTTTTCTTCGTGGCCCTAGATCAAGCTGTGTCCTGAATTATCGGACATTGCTGATTGGCGAAACCTGTTGCCGGGTTGCCCTCAACGGAAACTTTGTCTGTCCACAAAAACAACATGCACCGACTCCTTAAGGCATTTTGTAGCAGCGATGACGGACCGTCTTCTTGGTGCGCCCTGACAAGTGCATCTTTTTTGCAGTGCAGTGGGCCATTCCCTCAAGTTTCTCTTCGTGGCCCTTGATCAAGCTGTGTCTTTAAATATCGCGCATTGATGATTGGCGAAACCTTTTGCCGGGTTGCTTGTCAACGAAAACTCGGTCTGTCCACCAAAACAACGCCCAACGACTCCTTCAGGCATTCGGTAGCAGCGGCGGCGGACCGTCTTCTTGGTGCGCCCTGAGAAGTGCAACTTTATGCTGTGCAGTGGGCCATTCCTTCAAGTTTCTCTTCGTGGCCCTAGATCAAGATGTGTCCTGAAATATCGAATATTGCTGATTGGCGAAACCGGTTGCCGAGTTCCCCTTCAATGGAAACTCTGTCTGTCCCCGAAAACAAGGTCCACCGACTCCTTCAGGCATTTGCCAGCATCGGCGATGAACCGTCCTCTTGGTGCGCCCTGAGAAGTGCATCTTTTGTGCTGTGCAGTGGGCCATTCCTTCAAGTTTTTCTTCATGGCCCTAGATCAACATGTGTCCTAAAATATCGGATATTGCTGATTTGGCGAAACCTGTTGCCGGGTTGCCCGTCAATGGAAATTCTGTCTGTCCACCAAAACATCGCCCACCGACTCCTTTAGGCATTTGGTAGCAGCGACGACGGACCGTCTTCTTGGTGCGCCCTGACAAGTGCATCTTTTTTGCTGTGCATTGGGTCATTCCTTCAAGTTTTCCTTCGTGGCCCTAGATTCTGTCCAACAAAACAACGCCCACCGACCCCTTCAGGCATTTGTTAGCAGCGACGACTGACCGTCTTCTTGGTGCGCCCTGACAAGTGCAACTTTTGTGCTGTGCAGTGGGCCATTCCCTCAAGTTTTTCTTCGTGGACCTAGATCGAGATGTGTCCTGAAATATCAGATACTGCTGATTTCCGAAACCTGTTGCCGGGTTGCCCGTCAACGGAAACTCTGTCTGTCCACCAGAACAGCGGCAACCGACTCCTTCAGGCATTCGGTAGCAGCGGCGACGGACCGTCTTCTTGGTGCGCCCTGACAAGTGCATCATTTTTGCTGTGCAGTCGGCCATTCCTTCAAGTTTCTCTTCGTGGCCCTAGATCAAGATGTGTCCTGAAATATCGGATATTGCTGATTGGCGAAACCTGTTGCCGAGTTGCCCTTCAACGGAAACTCTGTCTGTCCCCGAAAACAACGCCCACCGACTCCTTCAGGCATTCGGCAGCTGCGGCGACGGACAGTCTTCTTCCTGCGCCCTGAGAAGTGCATCTTTTTTGCTGTGCAGTGGGCCATTCCTTCAGGTTTCTCTTCGTGGCCCTAGATCAAGCTGTGTCCTGAAATATCGGACATTGCTGATTGGCGAAACCTGTTGCCGGGTTGCCCGTCAACGGAAACTCTCTCTATCCACCAAACAACGCCCACCGACTCATTCAGGCATTCGGTAGCAGCGGCGACGGACCGTCTCCTTGGTGCGCCCTGAGAAGTGCAACTTCTTGCTGTGCAGTGGGCCATTCATTCAAGTTTCTCTTCGTGGCCCTAGATCAAGCTGTGTCTTGAAATATCGGACATTGCTGATTGGCGAAAGCTTTTGCCAGGTTGCCCGTCAGCGGAAACTGCCTGTCCACTAAAACCACTCCCACTGACTCCTTCAGGCAATTGGCAGCAGCGGCGACCGACCGTCTTCTTGGTGCGCCCTGACAATTGCAACTTTTGTGCTGTGCAGTGGGCCATTCCTTCAAGTTTTTCTTCATGGACCTAATTCGAGATGTGTACTGAAATATCAGATATTGCTGATTGCCGAAACCTGTTGCCGATTTGCCCTTAGACGGAAACTCTGTCTGTCCCCGAAAACAACGCCCACCGACTCCTTCAGGAATTCGGCAGCTGCGGCGACGGACAGTATTCTTGGTGCGCCCTGAGAAGTGCATCTTTTGTGCTGTGCAGTGGGCCATTCCTTCAAGTTTTTCTTCGTGGACCTAGATCGAGATGTGTACTGAAATACCAGATATTGCTGATTGCCGAAACCTGATGCCGGGTTGGCCGTCAATGGAAACTCTGTCTGTCCACCAGAACAACGGCAACCGACTCCTTCAGGCATTCGGCAGCAGCGGCGACGGACAGTCTTCTTGGTGCGCCCTGACAAGTGCATCTTTTTTTGCTGTGCAGTGGGCCATTCCTTCAAGTTTCTCTTCGTGGCCCTAGATCAAGATGTGTCCTGAATTATCGGATATTGCTGATTGGCGAAACCTGTTGCCGTGTTGCCTCTCAACGGAAACTCTGTCTGACACCGAAAACAACGCCCACCGACTCGTTCAGGCATTTGCCAGCATCGGCGATGAACCGTCTTCTTGGTGCGCCCTGACAATTGCAACTTTTGTGCTGTGCAGTGGGCCATTCCCTAGAGTTTTTCTTCGTGGACCTAGATCGAGATGTGTCCTGAAATAGCAGATACTACTGATTTCCGAAACCTGTTGCCGGGTTGCGCGTCAACGGAAACTCTGTCTGTCCACCAGAACAGCGGCAACCGACTCCTTCAGGCATTCGGTAGCAGCGGCGACGGACCGTCTTCTTGGTGTGCCCTGACAAGTGCATCTTTTTTTGCTGTGCAGTAAGCCATTCCTTCAAGTTTTTCTTCGTGGACCTAGATCGAGATGTGTACTGAAATATCAGATATTGCTGATTGCCGAAACCTGTTGCCGAGTTGCCCTTAGACGGAAACTTTGTCTGTCCCCGAAAACAACGCCCACCGACTCCTTCAGGCATTCGGCAGCTGCGGCGACGGACAGTCGTCTTGGTGCGCCCTGAGAAGTGCATCTTTTTTGCTGTGCAGTGGGCCATTCCTTGAAGTTTCTCTTCGTGGCCCTAGATCAAGCTGTGTCCTGAAATATCGGACATTGCTGATTGGCGAAACCTGTTGCCGGGTTGCCCGTAAACGGAAACGCTCTCTATCCACCAAAACAACGCCCACCGACTCATTCAGGCATTCGGTAGCAGCGGCGACGGACCGTCTCCTTGGTGCGCCCTGAGAAGTGCAACTTCTTGCTGTGCAGTGGGCCATTCCTTCAAGTTTCTCTTCGTGGCCCTAGATCAAGCTGTGTCTTGAAATATCGGACATTGCTGATTGGCGAAAGCTTTTGCCAGGTTGCCCGTCAGCGGAAACTGCCTGTCCCCGAAAACAACGCCCACCGACTCCTTCAGGCATTCGGCAGCTGCGGCGACGGACAGTCGTCTTGGTGCGCCCTGATAAGTGCATCTTTTGTGCTGTGCAGTGGGCCATTCCTTCAAGTTTTTCTTCGTGGACCTAGATCGAGCTGTGTACTGAAATATCAGATATTGCTGATTGCCGAAACCTGTTGCCGGGTTGGCCGTCAACGGGAACTCTGTCTGTCCACCAGAACAACGGCAACCGACTCCTTCAGGCATTCGGTAGCAGCGGCGACGGACAGTCTTCTTGGTGCGCCCTGACAAGTGCATCTTTTTTTGCTGTGCAGTGGGCCATTCCTTCAAGTTTCTCTTCGTGGCCCTAGGTCAAAATGTGTCCTGAAATATCGGATATTGCTGATTGGCGAAACCGGTTGCCGAGTTGCTCTTCAATGGAAACTCTGTCTGTCCCCGAAAACAATGTCCACCGACTCCTTCAGGCATTTGCCAGCATCGGCGATGAACCGTCCTCTTGGTGCGCACTGACAAGTGCAACTTTTGTGCTGTGCAGTGGGCCATTCTTTCAAGTTTTTCTTCGTGGCCCTAGATCAACATGTGTCCTAAAATATCGGATATTGCTGATTGTAGAATCCTCTTGCCGGGTTGCCCGTCAATGGAAATTCTGTCTGTCCCCCAAAACATCGCCCACCGATTCCTTTAGCCATTTGGTAGCAGCGACGAGGGACCGTCTTCTTGGTGCGCCCTTACAAGTGCATCTTTTTTGCTGTGCATTGGGCCATTCCTTCAAGTTTTCCTTCGTGGCCCTAGATTCTGTCCAACAAAACAACGCCCACCGACCCCTTCAGGCATTTGTTAGCAGCGACGACTGACCGTCTTCTTGGTGCGCCCTGACAAGTGCAACTTTTGTGCTGTGCAGTGGGCCATTCCTTCAAGTTTGTCTTCGTGGCCCTAGATCAAGCTGTGTCTTGAAATATAGAACATTGCTGATTGGCGAAAGCTTTTGCCAGGTTGCCCGTCAGCGGAAACTGCCTGTCCACCAAAACAACGCCCACCGACTCCTTCTGGCATTTGGTAGCAGCGACGACGGACCGTCTGCTTGGTGCGCCCTCAAAAGTGCATCTTTTTTGCTGCGCAGTGGGCCATTCCTTGAAGTTTCTCTTCGTGGCCCTTGATCAAGCTGTGTCCTGAATTATCGAACATTGCTGATTGCCGAAACCTGGCCCGTCAGCGGAAACTTCCTGTCCACCAAAACAACTCCCACCGACTCCTTCAGGCACTTGGCAGCAGCGGCGATGAATCGTCTTCTTGGTGCGCCCTGACAAGTGCAACTTTTGTGCTGTGCAGTGGGCCATTCCCTCAAGTTTTTCTTCGTGGACCTAGATCGAGATGTGTCCTGAAATATCAGATACTGCTGATTTCCGAAACCTGTTGCCGGGTTGCCCGTCAACGGAAACTCTGTCTGTCCACCAGAACAGCGGCAACCGACTCCTTCAGGCATTCGGTAGCAGCGGCGACGGACCGTCTTCTTGGTGCGCCCTGACAAGTGCATCTTTTTTTGCTGTGCTGTGGGCCATTCCTTCAAGTATCTCTTCGTGGCCCTAGATCAAGATGTGTCCTGAAATATCGGATATTGCTGATTGGCGAAACCTGTTGCCGAGTTGCCCTTCAACGGAAACTGTCTGTCCCCGAAAACAACGCCCACCGACTCCTTCAGGCATTCGGCAGCTGCGGCGACGGACAGTCTTCTTGGTGCGCCCTGAGAAGTGCATCTTTTTTGCTGTGCAGTGGGCCATTCCTTCAAGTTTCTCTTCGTGGCCCTAGATCAAGCTGTGTCCTGAAATATCGGACATTGCTGATTGGCGAAACCTGTTGCCGGGTTGCCCGTAAACGGAAACGCTCTCTATCCACCAAAACAACGGCAACCGACTCCTTCAGGCATTCGGTAGCAGCGGCGACGGACAGTCTTCTTGGTGCGCCCTGACAAGTGCATCTTTTTTTGCTGTGCAGTGGGCCATTCCTTCAAGTTTCTCTTCGTGGCCCTAGATCAAAATGTGTCCTGAAATATCGGATATTGCTGATTGGCGAAACCGGTTGCCGAGTTGCCCTTCAATGGAAACTCTGTCTGTCCCCGAAAACAATGTCCACCGACTCCTTCAGGCATTTGCCAGCATCGGCGATGAACCGTCCTCTTGGTGCGCACTGACAAGTGCAGCTTTTGTGCTGTGCAGTGGGCCATTCCTTCAAGTTTTTCTTCGTGGCCCTAGATCAACATGTGTCCTAAAATATCGGATATTGCTGATTGTCGAAACCTGTTGCCGGGTTGCCCGTCAATGGAAATTCTGTCTGTCCTCCAAAACATCGCCCACCGATTCCTTTAGGCATTTGGTAGCAGCGACGAGGGACCGTCTTCTTGGTGCGCCCTTACAAGTGCATCTTTTTTGCTGTGCATTGGGCCATTCCTTCAAGTTTTCCTTCGTGGCCCTAGATTCTGTCCAACAAAACAACGCCCACCGACCCCTTCAGGCATTTGTTAGCAGCGACGACTGACCGTCTTCTTGGTGCGCCCTGATAAGTGCAACTTTTGTGCTGTGCAGTGGGCCATTCCTTCAAGTTTCTCTTCGTGGCCCTAGATCAAGCTGTGTCTTGAAATATCGGACATTGCTGATTGGCGAAAGCTTTTGCCAGGTTGCCCGTCAGCGGAAACTGCCTGTCCACCAAAACAACGCCCACCGACTCCTTCAGGCATTCGGTAGCAGAGGCGGCGGACCGTCTTCTTAGTGCGCCCTGAGAAGTGCAACTTTATGCTGTGCAGTGGGCCATTCCTTCAAGTTTCTCTTCGTGGCCCTTGATCAAGCTGTGTGTTGAAATATCGAACATTGCTGATTGCGGAAACCTGTTGCCAGGTTGCCCGTCAGCGGAAACTACCTGTCCACCAAAACAACCCCCACCGACTCCTTCAGGCATTTGGCAGCAGGGGCGATGAACCGTCTTCTTGGTGCGCCCTGACAAGTGCAACTTTTGTGCTTTGCAGTTGGCCATTCCTTCAAGTTTCTCTTCATGGCCCTAGATCGAGATGTGTCTTGAAATATCGGATATTGCTGATTGGCCAAACCTGTTGCCGTCAAATTTTTCTTCGTGGCCCTAGATCAAGCTGTGTCCTGAATTTTCGGACATTGCTGATTGGCGAAACCTGTTGCCGGGTTCCGCGTCAACGGAAACTCTGTCTGTACACCAAAACAACGCGCACCGACTCCTTCAGGCATTTGGTAGCAGCGACGACGGACCGTCTTCTTGGTGCGCCCTGAGAAGTGCAACTTTTTTGCTGTGCAGTGGGCCATTCCTTCAAGTTTTTCTTCGTGGCCCTATATCAAGCTGTGTCCTTAAATATCGGACATTGCAGACTGGCGAAACCTTTTGCCGTGTTGATAGTCAACGGAAACTCTGTGTCCCCTAAAACAACGCCCACCGACGCCTTCAGGCATTCGGCAGCTGCGGCGACGGACCGTCTTCTTGGTGCGCTCTGCGAAGTGCATTTTTTGTGCTGTGCAGTGGGCCATTCCTTCAAGTTTCTATTCGTGGCAATTGATCAAGCTGTCTTGACATATCGAACATTGCTGATTGCCGAAACCTGGCCCGTCAGCGGAAACTGCCTGTCCACCAAAACAACTCCCACCGACTCCTTCAGGCATTTGGCAGCAGCGACGATGAATCGTCTTCTTGGTGCGCCCTGACAAGTGCAACTTTGGTGCTGTGCAGTGGGCGATTCCTTCAAGTTCTTCGTGGACCTAGATCGAGATGTGTCCTGAAATATCAGATATTGCTGATTGCCGAAACCTTTTGCCGGGTTGCCCGTCAACGGAAACTCTGTCTGTCCACCAGAACAACGCCAACCGACTCCTTCAGGCATTCGGTAGCAGCGGCGACGGACCGTCTTCTTGGTGCGCCCTGACAAGTGCACCATTTTTTGCTGTGCAGTGGGCCATTCCTTCAAGTTTCTCTTCGTCGCCCTAGATCAAGATGTGTCCTGAAATATCGGATGTTGCTGATTGGCTAAAGCTGTTGCCGGGTTCCCCGTCAACGGAAACTCTGTCTGTCCCCGAAAACAACGCCCACCGACTCCTTCAGGCATTCGGCAGCTGCGGCGATGGACAGTCGTCTTGGTGCGCCCTGATAAGTGCATCTTTTGTGCTGTGCAGTGGGCCATTCCTTCAAGTTTGTCTTCGTGGACCTAGATCGAGATGTGTACTGAAATATCAGATATTGCTGATTGCCGAAACCTGTTGCCGGGTTGGCCGTCAACGGAAACTCTGTCTGTCCACCAGAACAACGGCAACCGACTCCTTCAGGCATTCGGTAGCAGCGGCGACGGACAGTCTTCTTGGTGCGCCCTGACAAGTGCATCTTTTTTTGCTGTGCAGTGGGCCATTCCTTCAAGTTTCTCTTCGTGGCCCTAGATCAAAATGTGTCCTGAAATATCGGATATTGCTGATTGGCGAAACCGGTTGCCGAGTTGCCCTTCAATGGAAACTCTGTCTGTCCCCGAAAACAATGTCCACCGACTCCTTCAGGCATTTGCCAGCATCGGCGATGAACCGTCCTCTTGGTGCGCACTGACAAGTGCAACTTTTGTGTTGTGCAGTGGGCCATTCCTTCAAGTTTTTCTTCGTGGCCCTAGATCAACATGTGTCCTAAAATATCGGATATTGCTGATTGTCGAAACCTGTTGCCGGGTTGCCCGTCAATGGAAATTCTGTCTGTCCCCCAAAACATCGCCCACAGACTCCTTTAGGCATTTGGTAGCAGCGACGAGGGACCGTCTTCTTGGTGCGCCCTGACAAGTGCAACTTTTGTGCTGTGCAGTGTGCCATTCCTTTAAGTTTCTCTTCGTGGCCCTAGATCAAGATGTGTCCTGAAATATCGAATATTGCTGATTGGCGAAACCTGTTGCCGGGTTGCCTGTCAACGGAAACTCTGTCTGTCCCTGAAAAAAACGTTCACCGACTCCTTCAGGCATTTGGCAGCTGCGGCGATAGACCGTTTTCTTGGTGCGCCCTGACAAGTGCAACTTTTATGCTCTGCAGTGGGGCATTCCTTCAAGTTTCTATTCGTGGACCTAGATCAAGATGTGTCCTTATATAACGGATATTGCTGATTGGCGAAATCTGTTGCCGAGTTGCCCGTCAATGGAAACTCTGTCTTTCCATCAAAACAACGCCCACCGACTCCTTCAGGCATTCGGTAGCAGCGGCGACGGACCGTCTTCATGGTGCGCCCGGAGAAGTGCATCTTTTTTGATGTGCAGTGGGCCATTCCTTCAAGTTTTTCTTCGTGGCCCTAGATCAAGCTGTGTCCTGAATTATCGGACATTGCTGATTGGCGAAACCTGTTGCCGGGTTCCCCGTCAACGGAAACTCTGTCTGTCCACCAAAACAACGCCCACCGACTCCTTCAGGCATTTGGTAGCAGCGACGACGGACCGTCTGCTTGGTGCGCCCTCAAAAGTGCATCTTTTTTGCTGCGCAGTGGGCCATTCCTTGTAGTTTCTCTTCGTGGCCCTTGATTAAGCTGTGTCCTGAATTATCGAACATTGCTGATTGCCGAAACCTGGCCCGTCAGCGGAAACTTCCTGTCCACCAAAACAACTCCCACCGACTCCTTCAGGCACTTGGCAGCAGCGGCGATGAATCGTCTTCTTGGTGCGCCCTGACAAGTGCAACTTTTGTGCTGTGCTGTGGGCCATTCCCTCAAGTTTTTCTTCGTGGACCTAGATCGAGATGTGTCCTGAAATATCAGATACTGCTGATTTCCGAAACCTGTTGCCGGGTTGCCCGTCAACGGAAACTCTGTCTGTCCACCAGAACACTTCAGGCATTCGGTAGCAGCGGCGACGGACCGTCTTCTTGGTGCGCCCTGACAAGTGCATCTTTTTTTGCTGTGCTGTGGGCCATTCCTTCAAGTATCTCTTCGTGGCCCTAGATCAAGATGTGTCCTGAAATATCGGATATTGCTGATTGGCGAAACCTGTTGCCGAGTTGCCCTTCAACGGAAACTCTGTCTGTCCCCGAAAACAACGCCCACCGACTCCTTCAGGCATTCGGCAGCTGCGGTGACGGACAGTCTTCTTGGTGCGCCCTGAGAAGTGCATCTTTTTTGCTGTGCAGTGGGCCATTGCTTCAAGTTTCTCTTCGTGGCCCTAGATCAAGCTGTGTCCTGAAATATCGGACATTGCTGATTGGCGAAACCTGTTGCCGGGTTGCCCGTAAACGGAAACGCTCTCTATCCACCAAAACAACGCCCACCGACTCATTCAGGCATTCGGTAGCAGCGGCGACGGACCGTCTCCTTGGTGCGCCCTGAGAAGTGCAACTTCTTGCTGTGCAGTGGGCCATTCCTTCAAGTTTCTCTTCGTTGCCATAGATCAAGCTGTGTCTTGAAATATCGGACATTGCTGATTGGCGAAAGCTTTTGCCATGTTGCCCGTCAGCGGAAACTGCCTGTCCACTAAAACCACTCCCACTGACTCCTTCAGGCAATTGGCAGCAGCGGCGACCGACCGTCTTCTTGGTGCGCCCTGACAATTACAACTTTTGTGCTGTGCAGTGGGCCATTCCCTAGAGTTTTTCTTCGTGGACCTAGATCGAGATGTGTCCTGAAATATCAGATACTGCTGATTTCCGAAACCTGTGGCCGGGTTGCCCGTCAACGGAAACTCTGTCTGTCCACCAGAACAGCGGCAACCGACTCCTTCAGGCATTCGGTAGCAGCGGCGACGGACCGTCTTCTTGGTGCGCCCTGACAAGTGCATCTTTTTTGCTGTGCTGTGGGCCATTCCTTCAAGTATCTCTTCGTGGCCCTAGATCAAGATGTGTCCTGAAATATCGGACATTGCTGATTGGCGAAACCTGTTGCCGGGTTGCCCGTAAACGGAAACGCTCTCTATCCACCAAAACAACGCCCACCGACTCATTCAGGCATTCGGTAGCAGCGGCGACGGACCGTCTCCTTGGTGCGCCCTGAGAAGTGCAACTTCTTGCTGTGCAGTGGGCCATTCCTTCAAGTTTCTCTTCGTGGCCATGGATCAAGCTGTGTCTTGAAATATCGGACATTGCTGATTGGCGAAAGCTTTTGCCATGTTGCCCGTCAGCGGAAACTGCCTGTCCACTAAAACCACTCCCACTGACTCCTTCAGGCAATTGGCAGCAGCGGCGACCGACCGTCTTCTTGGTGCGCCCTGACAATTGCAACTTTTGTGCTGTGCAGTGGGCCATTCCCTAGAGTTTTTCTTCGTGGACCTAGATCGAGATGTGTCCTGAAATAGCAGATACTACTGATTTCCAAAACCTGTTGCCGGGTTGCGCGTCAACAGAAACTCTGTCTGTCCACCAGAACAGCGGCAACCGACTCCTTCAGGCATTCGGCAGCTGCGGTGACGGACAGTCTTCTTGGTGCGCCCTGAGAAGTGCATATTTTTTGCTGTGCAGTGGGCCATTGCTTCAAGTTTCTCTTCGTGGCCCTAGATCGAGATGTGTACTGAAATATCAGATATTGCTGATTGCCGAAACCTGTTGCCGAGTTGCCCTTAGACGGAAACTCAGTCTGTCCCCGAAAACAACGCCCACCGACTCCTTCAGGCATTCGGCAGCTGCGGCGACGGACAGTCGTCTTGGTGCGCCCTGATAAGTGCATCTTTTGTGCTGTGCAGTGGGCCATTCCTTCAAGTTTTTCTTCGTGGACCTAGATCGAGATGTGTACTGAAATATCAGATATTGCTAATTGCCGAAACCTGTTGCCGGGTTGGCCGTCAACGGAAACTCTGTCTGTCCACCAGAACAACGGCAACCGACTCCTTCAGGCATTCGGTAGCAGAGGCGACGGACAGTCTTCTTGGTGCGCCCTGACAAGTGCATATTTTTTTGCTGTGCAGTGGGCCATTCCTTCAAGTTTCTCTTCGTGGCCCTAGATCAAAATGTGTCCTGAAATATCGGATATTGCTGATTGGCGAAACCGGTTGCCGAGTTGCCCTTCAATGGAAACTCTGTCTGTCCCCGAAAACAATGTCCACCGACTCCTTCAGGCATTTGCCAGCATCGGCGATGAACCGTCCTCTTGGTGCGCACTGACAACTGCAACTTTTGTGCTGTGCAGTGGGCCATTCCTTCAAGTTTTTCTTCGTGGCCCTAGATCAACATGTGTTCTAAAATATCGGATATTGCTGATTGTCGAAACCTGTTGCCGGGTTGCCTGTCAATGGAAATTCTGTCTGTCCCCCAAAACAACGCCCACCGACTCCTTTAGGCATTTGGTAGCAGCGACGAGGGACCGTCTTCTTGGTGCGCCCTTACAAGTGCATCTTTTTTGCTGTGCATTGGGCCATTCCTTCAAGTTTTCCTTCGTGGCCCTAGATTCTGTCCAACAAAACAACGCCCACCGACCCCTTCAGGCTTTTGTTAGCAGCGACGACTGACCGTCTTCTTGGTGCGCCCTGACAAGTGCAACTTTTGTGCTGTGCAGTGGGCCATTCCTTCAAGTTTCTCTTCGTGGCCCTAGATCAAGCTGTGTCTTGAAATATCGGACATTGCTGATTGGCGAAAGCTTTTGCCAGTTTGCCCGTCAGCGGAAACTGCCTGTCCACCAAAACAACGCCCACCGACTCCTTCAGGCATTCGGTAGCAGAGGCGGCGGACCGTCTTCTTGGTGCGCCCTGAGAAGTGCAACTTTATGCTGTGCAGTGGGCCATTCCTTCAAGTTTCTCTTCGTGGCCCTTGATCAAGCTGTGTGTTGAAATATCGAACATTGCTGATTGCGGAAACCTGTTGCCAGGTTGCCCGTCAGCGGAAACTACCTGTCCACTAAAACAACCCCCACCGACTCCTTCAGGCTTTTGGCAGCAGGGGCGATGAACCGTCTTCTTGGTGCGCCCTGACAAGTGCAACTTTTGTGTTTTGCAGTGGGCCATTCCTTCAAGTTTCTCTTCATGGCCCTAGATGGAGATGTGTCTTGAAATATCGGATATTGCTGATTGGCGAAACCTGTTGCCGTCAAATTTTTCTTCGTGGCCCTAGATCAAGCTGTGTCCTGAATTTTCGGACATTGCTGATTGGCGAAACCTGTTGCCGGGTTCCGCGTCAACGGAAACTCTGTCTGTACACCAAAACAACGCGCACCGACTCCTTCAGGCATTTGGTAGCAGCGACGACGGACCGTCTTCTTGGTGCGCCCTGAGAAGTGCAACTTTTTTGCTGTGCAGTGGGCCATTCCTTCAAGTTTTTCTTCGTGGCCCTATATCAAGCTGTGTCCTTAAATATCGGACATTGCAGACTGGCGAAACCATTTGCCGGGTTGATAGTCAACGGAAACTCTGTGTGTCCCCGAAAACAACGCCCACCGACGCCTTCAGGCATTCGGCAGCTGCGGTGACGGACCGTCTTCTTGGTGCGCTCTGCGAAGTGCATTTTTTGTGCTGTGCAGTGGGCCGTTCCTTCAAGTTTCTATTCGTGGCAATTGATCAAGCTGTCTTGACATATCGAACATTGCTGATTGCCGAAACCTGGCCCGTCAGCGGAAACTGCCTGTCCACCAAACAACTCCCACCGACTCCTTCAGGCATTTGGCAGCAGCGACGATGAATCGTCTTCTTGGTGCGCCCTGACAAGTGCAACTTTGGTGCTGTGCAGTGGGCGATTCCTTCAAGTTCTTCTTCGTGGACCTAGATCGAGATGTGTCCTGAAATATCAGATATTGCTGATTGCCGAAACCTTTTGCCGGGTTGCCCGTCAACGGAAACTCTGTCTGTCCACCAGAACAACGCCAACCGACTCCTTCAGGCATTCGGTAGCAGCGGCGACGGACCGTCTTCTTGGTGCACCCTGACAAGTGCATCTTTTTTTGCTGTGCAGTGGGCCATTCCTTCAAGTTTCTCTTCGTCGCCCTAGATCAAGATGTGTCCTGAAATATCGGATGTTGCTGATTGGCTAAAGCTGTTGCCGGGTTGCCCGTCAACGGAAACTCTGTCCTCCAAAACGACGCCCACCGACTCCTTCAGACATTCGGCAGCTGCGGCGACGGACCGTCTTCTTGGTGCGCCCTGAGAAGTGCATCTTTCTTGCTGTGCATTGGGCCATTCCTTCAAGTTTTCCTTCGTGGCCCTAGATTCTGTGCAACAAAACAACGCCCACCGACTCCTTCAGGCATTTGGCAGCTGCGGCGATAGACCGTCTTCTTGGTGCGGCCTGACAAGTGCAACTTTTGTGCTATGCAGTGTGCCATTCCTTCAAGTTTCTATCCGTGGACCTAGATCAAGATGTGTCCTGATATAACGGATATTGCTGATTGGCGAATTCTGTTGCCGAGTTGCCCGTCAATGGAAACTCTGTCTGTCCACCAAAACAACGCCCACCGACTCCTTCAGGCATTTGGTAGCAGCGACGACGGACCCTCTTCTTGGTGCGCCCTGACAAGTGCATCTTTTTTGCTGTGCAGTGGGCCATTCCTTCAAGTTTCTCTTCGTGGCCCTAGATCAAGCTGTGTCTTTAAATATCGCACATTGATGATTGGCGAAACATTCTGCCGGGTTGCTTGTCGACGGAAACTATGTCCCCGAAAACAACGTCCACCGACTCCTTCAGGCATTCGGTAGCAGCGGCGACGGACCGTCTTCTTGGTGCGCCCTGACAAGTGCATCTTTTTTTGCTGTGCTGTGGGCCATTCCTTCAAGTATCTCTTCGTGGCCCTAGATCAAGATGTGTCCTGAAATATCAGATATTGCTGATTGGCGAAACCTGTTGCCGAGTTGCCCTTCAACGGATACTCTGTCTGTCCCCGAAAACAACGCCCACCGACTCCTTCAGGCATTCGGCAGCTGCGGTGACGGACAGTCTTCTTGGTGCGCCCTGAGAAGTGCATCTTTTTTGCTGTGCAGTGGGCCATTGCTTCAAGTTTCTCTTCGTGGCCCTAGATCAAGCTGTGTCCTGAAATATCGGACATTGCTGATTGGCGAAACCTGTTGCCGGGTTGCCCGTAAACGGAAACGCTCTCTATCCACCAAAACAACGCCCACCGACTCATTCAGGCATTCGGTAGCAGCGGCGACGGACCGTCTCCTTGGTGCGCCCTGAGAAGTGCAACTTCTTGCTGTGCAGTGGGCCATTCCTTCAAGTTTCTCTTCGTGGCCATAGATCAAGCTGTGTCTTGAAATATCGGACATTGCTGATTGGCGAAAGCTTTTGCCATGTTGCCCGTCAGCGGAAACTGCCTGTCCACTAAAACCACTCCCACTGACTCCTTCAGGCAATTGGCAGCAGCGGCGACCGACCGTCTTCTTGGTGCGCCCTGACAATTGCAACTTTTGTGCTGTGCAGTGGGCCATTCCCTAGAGTTTTTCTTCGTGGACCTAGATCGAGATGTGTCCTGAAATAGCAGATACTACTGATTTCCAAAACCTGTTGCCGGGTTGCGCGTCAACAGAAACTCTGTCTGTCCACCAGAACAGCGGCAACCGACTCCTTCAGGCATTCGGTAGCAGCGGCGACGGATCGTCTTCTTGGTGCGCCCTGACAAGTGCATCTTTTTTTGCTGTGCAGTAAGCCATTCCTTCAAGTTTTTCTTCGTGGACCTAGATCGAGATGTGTACTGAAATATCAGATATTGCTGATTGCCGAAACCTGTTGCTGAGTTGCCCTTAGACGGAAACTCAGTCTGTCCCCGAAAACAACGCCCACCGACTCCTTCAGGCATTCGGCAGCTGCGGCGACGGACAGTCGTCTTGGTGCGCCCTGATAAGTGCATCTTTTGTGCTGTGCAGTGGGCCATTCCTTCAAGTTTTTCTTCGTGGACCTAGATCGAGATGTGTACTGAAATATCAGATATTGCTGATTGCCGAAACCTGTTGCCGGGTTGGCCGTCAACGGAAACTCTGTCTGTCCACCAGAACAACGGCAACCGACTCCTTCAGGCATTCGGTAGCAGCGGCGACGGACAGTCTTCTTGGTGCGCCCTGACAAGTGCATCTTTTTTTGCTGTGCAGTGGGCCATTCCTTCAAGTTTCTCTTCGTGGCCCTAGATCAAAATGTGTCCTGAAATATCGGATATTGCTGATTGGCGAAACCGGTTGCCGAGTTGCCCTTCAATGGAAACTCTGTCTGTCCCCGAAAACAATGTCCACCGACTCCTTCAGGCATTTGCCAGCAACGGCGATGAACCGTCCTCTTGGTGCGCACTGACAAGTGCAACTTTTGTGCTGTGCAGTGGGCCATTCCTTCAAGTTTTTCTTCGTGGCCCTAGATCAACATGTGTCCTAAAATATCGGATATTGCTGATTGTCGAAACCTGTTGCCGGGTTGCCTGTCAATGGAAATTCTGTCTGTCCCCCAAAACATCGCCCACCGACTCCTTTAGGCATTTGGTAGCAGCGACGAGGGACCGTCTTCTTGGTGCGCCCTTACAAGTGCATCTTTTTTGCTGTGCATTGGGCCATTCCTTCAAGTTTTCCTTCGTGGCCCTAGATTCTGTCCAACAAAACAACGCCCACCGACCCCTTCAGGCTTTTGTTAGCAGCGACGACTGACCGTCTTCTCGGTGCGCCCTGACAAGTGCAACTTTTGTGCTGTGCAGTGGGCCATTCCTTCAAGTTTCTCTTCGTGGCCCTAGATCAAGCTGTGTCTTGAAATATCGGACATTGCTGATTGGCGAAAGCTTTTGCCAGTTTGCCCGTCAGCGGAAACTGCCTGTCCACCAAAACAACGCCCACCGACTCCTTCAGGCATTCGGTAGCAGAGGCGGCGGACCGTCTTCTTGGTGCGCCCTGAGAAGTGCAACTTTATGCTGTGCAGTGGGCCATTCCTTCAAGTTTCTCTTCGTGGCCCTTGATCAAGCTGTGTGTTGAAATATCGAACATTGCTGATTGCGGAAACCTGTTGCCAGGTTGCCCGTCAGCGGAAACTACCTGTCCACCAAAACAACCCCCACCGACTCCTTCAGGCTTTTGGCAGCAGGGGCGATGAACCGTCTTCTTGGTGCGCCCTGACAAGTGCAACTTTTGTGCTTTGCAGTGGGCCATTCCTTCAAGTTTCTCTTCATGGCCCTAGATGGAGATGTGTCTTGAAATATCGGATATTGCTGATTGGCGAAACCTGTTGCCGTCAAATTTTTCTTCGTGGCCCTAGATCAAGCTGTGTCCTGAATTTTCGGACATTGCTGATTGGCGAAACCTGTTGCCGGGTTCCGCGTCAACGGAAACTCTGTCTGTACACCAAAACAACGCGCACCGACTCCTTCAGGCATTTGGTAGCAGCGACGACGGACCGTCTTCTTGGTGCGCCCTGAGAAGTGCAACTTTTTTGCTGTGCAGTGGGCCATTCCTTCAAGTTTTTCTTCGTGGCCCTATATCAAGCTGTGTCCTTAAATATCGGACATTGCAGACTGGCGAAACCTTTTGCCGGGTTGATAGTCAACGGAAACTCTGTGTGTCCCCGAAAACAACGCCCACCGACGCCTTCAGGCATTCGGCAGCTGCGGTGACGGACCGTCTTCTTGGTGCGCTCTGCGAAGTGCATTTTTTGTGCTGTGCAGTGGGCCGTTCCTTCAAGTTTCTATTCGTGGCAATTGATCAAGCTGTCTTGACATATCGAACATTGCTGATTGCCGAAACCTGGCCCGTCAGCGGAAACTGCCTGTCCACCAAACAACTCCCACCGACTCCTTCAGGCATTTGGCAGCAGCGACGATGAATCGTCTTCTTGGTGCGCCCTGACAAGTGCAACTTTGGTGCTGTGCAGTGGGCGATTCCTTCAAGTTCTTCTTCGTGGACCTAGATCGAGATGTGTCCTGAAATATCAGATATTGCTGATTGCCGAAACCTTTTGCCGGGTTGCCCGTCAACGGAAACTCTGTCTGTCCACCAGAACAACGCCAACCGACTCCTTCAGGCATTCGGTAGCAGCGGCGACGGACCGTCTTCTTGGTGCACCCTGACAAGTGCATCTTTTTTTGCTGTGCAGTGGGCCATTCCTTCAAGTTTCTCTTCGTCGCCCTAGATCAAGATGTGTCCTGAAATATCGGATGTTGCTGATTGGCTAAAGCTGTTGCCGGGTTGCCCGTCAACGGAAACTCTGTCCTCCAAAACGACGCCCACCGACTCCTTCAGACATTCGGCAGCTGCGGCGACGGACCGTCTTCTTGGTGCGCCCTGAGAAGTGCATCTTTCTTGCTGTGCATTGGGCCATTCCTTCAAGTTTTCCTTCGTGGCCCTAGATTCTGTGCAACAAAACAACGCCCACCGACTCCTTCAGGCATTTGGCAGCTGCGGCGATAGACCGTCTTCTTGGTGCGGCCTGACAAGTGCAACTTTTGTGCTATACAGTGTGCCATTCCTTCAAGTTTCTATCCGTGGACCTAGATCAAGATGTGTCCTGATATAACGAATATTGCTGATTGGCGAATTCTGTTGCCGAGTTGCCCGTCAATGGAAACTCTGTCTGTCCACCAAAACAACGCCCACAGACTCCTTCAGGCATTTGGTAGCAGCGACGACGGACCCTCTTCTTGGTGCGCCCTGACAAGTGCATCTTTTTTGCTGTGCAGTGGGCCATTCCTTCAAGTTTCTCTTCGTGGCCCTAGATCAAGCTGTGTCTTTAAATATCGCACATTGATGATTGGCGAAACATTCTGCCGGGTTGCTTGTCAACGGAAAATATGTCCCCGAAAACAACGTCCACCGACTCCTTCAGGCATTCGGTAGCAGCGGCGACGGAACGTCTTCTTGGTGCGCCCTGACAAGTGCATCTTTTTTTGCTGTGCTGTGGGCCATTCCTTCAAGTATCTCTTCGTGGCCCTAGATCAAGATGTGTCCTGAAATATCAGATATTGCTGATTGGCGAAACCTGTTGCCGAGTTGCCCTTCAACGGAAACTCTGTCTGTCCCCGAAAACAACGCCCACCGACTCCTTCAGGCATTCGGCAGCTGCGGTGACGGACAGTCTTCTTGGTGCGCCCTGAGAAGTGCATCTTTTTTGCTGTGCAGTGGGCCATTGCTTCAAGTTTCTCTTCGTGGCCCTAGATCAAACTGTGTCCTGAAATATCGGACATTGCTGATTGGCGAAACCTGTTGCCGGGTTGCCCGTAAACGGAAACGCTCTCTATCCACCAAAACAACGCCCACCGACTCATTCAGGCATTCGGTAGCAGCGGCGACGGACCGTCTCCTTGGTGCGCCCTGAGAAGTGCAACTTCTTGCTGTGCAGTGGGCCATTCCTTCAAGTTTCTCTTCGTGGCCATAGATCAAGCTGTGTCTTGAAATATCGGACGTTGCTGATTGGCGAAAGCTTTTGCCATGTTGCCCGTCAGCGGAAACTGCCTGTCCACTAAAACCACTCCCACTGACTCCTTCAGGCAATTGGCAGCAGCGGCGACCGACCGTCTTCTTGGTGCGCCCTGACAATTGCAACTTTTGTGCTGTGCAGTGGGCCATTCCCTAGAGTTTTTCTTCGTGGACCTAGATCGAGATGTGTCCTGAAATAGCAGATACTACTGATTTCCAAAACCTGTTGCCGGGTTGCGCGTCAACAGAAACTCTGTCTGTCCACCAGAACAGCGGCAACCGACTCCTTCAGGCATTCGGTAGCAGCGGCGACGGATCGTCTTCTTGGTGCGCCCTGACAAGTGCATCTTTTTTTGCTGTGCAGTAAGCCATTCCTTCAAGTTTTTCTTCGTGGACCTAGATCGAGATGTGTACTGAAATATCAGATATTGCTGATTGCCGAAACCTGTTGCCGAGTTGCCCTTAGACGGAAACTCAGTCTGTCCCCGAAAACAACGCCCACCGACTCATTCAGGCATTCGGCAGCTGCGGCGACGGACTGTCGTCTTGGTGCGCCCTGATAAGTGCATCTTTTGTGCTGTGCAGTGGGCCATTCCTTCAAGTTTTTCTTCGTGGACCTAGATCGAGATGTGTACTGAAATATCAGATATTGCTGATTGCCGAAACCTGTTGCCGGGTTGGCCGTCAACGGAAACTCTGTCTGTCCACCAGAACAACGGCAACCGACTCCTTCAGGCATTCGGTAGCAGCGGCGACGGACAGTCTTCTTGGTGCGCCCTGACAAGTGCATCTTTTTTTGCTGTGCAGTGGGCCATTCCTTCAAGTTTCTCTTCGTGGCCCTAGATCAAAATGTGTCCTGAAATATCGGATATTGCTGATTGGCGAAACCGGTTGCCGAGTTGCCCTTCAATGGAAACTCTGTCTGTCCCCGAAAACAATGTCCACCGTCTCCTTCAGGCATTTGCCAGCATCGGCGATGAACCGTCCTCTTGGTGCGCACTGACAAGTGCAACTTTTGTGCTGTGCAGTGGGCCATTCCTTCAAGTTTTTCTTCGTGGCCCTAGATCAACATGTGTCCTAAAATATCGGATATTGCTGATTGTCGAAACCTGTTGCCGGGTTGCCTGTCAATGGAAATTCTGTCTGTCCCCCAAAACATCGCCCACCGACTCCTTTAGGCATTTGGTAGCAGCGACGAGGGACCGTCTTCTCGGTGCGCCCTGACAAGTGCAACTTTTGTGCTGTGCAGTGGGCCATTCCTTCAAGTTTCTCTTCGTGGCCCTAGATCAAGCTGTGTCTTGAAATATCGGACATTGCTGATTGGCGAAAGCTTTTGCCAGTTTGCCCGTCAGCGGAAACTGCCTGTCCACCAAAACAACGCCCACCGACTCCTTCAGGCATTCGGTAGCAGAGGCGGCGGACCGTCTTCTTGGTGCGCCCTGAGAAGTGCAACTTTATGCTGTGCAGTGGGCCATTCCTTCAAGTTTCTCTTCGTGGCCCTTGATCAAGCTGTGTGTTGAAATATCGAACATTGCTGATTGCGGAAACCTGTTGCCAGGTTGCCCGTCAGCGGAAACTACCTGTCCACCAAAACAACCCCCACCGACTCCTTCAGGCTTTTGGCAGCAGGGGCGATGAACCGTCTTCTTGGTGCGCCCTGACAAGTGCAACTTTTGTGCTTTGCAGTGGGCCATTCCTTCAAGTTTCTCTTCATGGCCCTAGATGGAGATGTGTCTTGAAATATCGGATATTGCTGATTGGCGAAACCTGTTGCCGTCAAATTTTTCTTCGTGGCCCTAGATCAAGCTGTGTCCTGAATTTTCGGACATTGCTGATTGGCGAAACCTGTTGCCGGGTTCCGCGTCAACGGAAACTCTGTCTGTACACCAAAACAACGCGCACCGACTCCTTCAGGCATTTGGTAGCAGCGACGACGGACCGTCTTCTTGGTGCGCCCTGAGAAGTGCAACTTTTTTGCTGTGCAGTGGGCCATTCCTTCAAGTTTTTCTTCGTGGCCCTATATCAAGCTGTGTCCTTAAATATCGGACATTGCAGACTGGCGAAACCTTTTGCCGGGTTGATAGTCAACGGAAACTCTGTGTGTCCCCGAAAACAACGCCCACCGACGCCTTCAGGCATTCGGCAGCTGCGGTGACGGACCGTCTTCTTGGTGCGCTCTGCGAAGTGCATTTTTTGTGCTGTGCAGTGGGCCGTTCCTTCAAGTTTCTATTCGTGGCAATTGATCATGCTGTCTTGACATATCGAACATTGCTGATTGCCGAAACCTGGCCCGTCAGCGGAAACTGCCTGTCCACCAAACAACTCCCACCGACTCCTTCAGGCATTTGGCAGCAGCGACGATGAATCGTCTTCTTGGTGCGCCCTGACAAGTGCAACTTTGGTGCTGTGCAGTGGGCGATTCCTTCAAGTTCTTCTTCGTGGACCTAGATCGAGATGTGTCCTGAAATATCAGATATTGCTGATTGCCGAAACCTTTTGCCGGGTTGCCCGTCAACGGAAACTCTGTCTGTCCACCAGAACAACGCCAACCGACTCCTTCAGGCATTCGGTAGCAGCGGCGACGGACCGTCTTCTTGGTGCGCCCTGACAAGTGCATCTTTTTTTTGCAGTGCAGTGGGCCATTCCTTCAAGTTTCTCTTCGTCGCCCTAGATCAAGATGTGTCCTGAAATATCGGATGTTCCTGATTGGCTAAAGCTGTTGCCGGGTTGCCCGTCAACGGAAACTCTGTCCTCCAAAACGACGCCCACCGACTCCTTCAGACATTCGGCAGCTGCGGCGACGGACCGTCTTCTTGGTGCGCCCTGAGAAGTGCATCTTTCTTGCTGTGCATTGGGCCATTCCTTCAAGTTTTCCTTCGTGGCCCTAGATTCTGTGCAACAAAACAACGCCCACCGACTCCTTCAGGCATTTGGCAGCTGCGGCGATAGACCGTCTTCTTGGTGCGGCCTGACAAGTGCAACTTTTGTGCTATGCAGTGTGCCATTCCTTCAAGTTTCTATCCGTGGACCTAGATCAAGATGTGTCCTGATATAACAGATATTGCTGATTGGCGAATTCTGTTGCCGAGTTGCCCGTCAATGGAAACTCTGTCTGTCCACCAAAACAACGCCCACCGACTCCTTCAGGCATTTGGTAGCAGCGACGACGGACCCTCTTCTTGGTGCGCCCTGACAAGTGCATCTTTTTTGCTGTGCAGTGGGCCATTCCTTCAAGTTTCTCTTCGTGGCCCTAGATCAAGCTGTGTCTTTAAATATCGCACATTGATGATTGGCGAAACATTCTGCCGGGTTGCTTGTCAACGGAAACTATGTCCCCGAAAACAACGTCCACCGACTCCTTCAGGCATTTGGCAGCTGCGGCGACAGACCGTCTTCTTGGTGCGCCCTGACAAGTGCAACTTTCGTGCTGTGCAGTGGGCCATTCGTTGAAGCTTCTCTTCGTGGCCCTAGATCACGATGTGTCCTGAAATATCGGACATTGCTGATTGGCGAAACCTGTTGCCGGGTTGCCCGTCAACGGAATCTCTCTCCGTCCACCAAAACAACGCCCACTGACTCCTTCTGACATTCGGTAGCAGCGGCGACGGACCGTCTTCTTGGTGCGCCCTGAGTAGTGCAACTTCTTGCTGTGCAGTGGGCCATTCCTTCAAGTTTCCCTTCGTGGCCCTAGATCAAGCTGTGTCTTGAAATATCGGACATTGCTGAATGGCGAAAGCTTTTGCCAGGTTGCCCGTCAGCGGAAACTGCCTGTCCACCAAAACCACTCCCACTGACTCTTTCAAGCAATTGGCAGCAGCGGCGACCGACCGTCTTCTTGGTGCGCCCTGACAAGTGCATCTTTTTTGCTGTGCAGTGGGCCATTCGTTGAAGCTTCTCTTCGTGGCCCTAGATCACGATGTGTCCTGAAATATCGGACATTGCTGATTGGCGAAACCTTATTCCGGGTTGCTTGTCAAAGGAAACTCTGTCTGTCCACCAAAACAACGCCCACCGACTCCTTCAGGCATTCGGTAGCAGCGGCGACGGACCGTCTTCTTGGTGCGCCCTGAGAAGTGCAACTTTATGCTGTGCAGTGGGCCATTCCTTCAAGTTTCTCTTCGTGGCCCTTCATCAAGCTGTGCCTTGAAATATCGAACATTGCTGATTGCGGAAACCTGTTGCCAGGTTGCCCGTCAGCGGAAACTACCTGTCCACCAAAACAACTCCCACCGACTCCTTCAGGCATTTCGCAGCAGCGGCGACGGACCGTCTTCTTGGTGCGCCCTGACAAGTGCAACTTTTGTGCTTTGCAGTGTGCCATTCCTTTAGGTTTCTCTTCGTGGCCCTAGATCAAGATGTGTCCTGAAATATCGGATATTGCTGATTGGCGAAACCTGTTGCCGGGTTGCCTGTCAACGGAAACTCTGTCTGTCCCCGAAAACAACGTTCACCGACTCCTTCAGGCATTTGGCAGCTGCGGCGATAGACCGTTTTCTTGGTGCGCCCTGACAAGTGCAACTTTTATGCTGTGGAGTGGGGCATTCCTTCAAGTTTCTATTCGTGGACCTAGATCAAGATGTGTCCTCATATAACGGATATTGCTGATTGGCGAAATCTGTTGCCGAGTTGCCCGTCAATGGAAACTCAGTCTTTCCATCAAAACAACGCCCACCGACTCCTTCAGGCATTCGGTAGCAGCGGCGACGGACCGTCTTCTTGGTGCGCCCTGAGAAGTGCATCTTTTTTGCTGTGCAGTGGGCCATTCCTTCAAGTTTTTCTTTGTGGCCCTAGATCAAGCTGTGTCCTGAATTATCGGACATTGCTGATTGGCGAAACCTGTTGCCGGGTTTACCGTCAACGGAAACTCTGTCTGTCCACCAAAACAACGCCCACCGACTCCTTCAGACATTTGGTAGCAGCGACGACGGACCGCGTGCTTGGTGCGCCCTCACAAGTGCATGTTTTTTGCTGCGCAGTGGGCCATTCCTTGAAGTTTCTCTTCGTGGCCCTTGATCAAGCTGTGTCCTGAATTATCGAACATTGCTGATTGCCGAAACCTGGCCCGTCAGCGGAAACTTTCTGTCCACCAAAACAACTCCCACCGACTCCTTCAGGCACTTGGCAGCAGCGGCGATGAATCGTCTTCTTGGTGCGCCCTGACAAGTGCAACTTTTGTGCTGTGCAGTGGGCCATTCCCTCAAGATTTTCTTCGTGGACCTAGATCGAGATGTGTCCTGAAATATCAGATACTGCTGATTTCCGAAACCTGTTGCCGGGTTGCCCGTCAACGGAAACTCTGTGTCCACCAAAACAGCGGCAACCGACTCCTTCAGGCATTCGGTAGCAGCGGCGACGGACCGTCTTCTTGGTGCGCCCTGACAAGTGCATCTTTTTTTGCTGTGCAGTGGGCCATTCCTTCAAGTTTCTCTTCGTGGACCTAGATCGAGATGTGTCCTGAAATATCAGATACTGCTGATTTCCGAAACCTGTTGCCGGGTTGCCCGTCAACGGAAACTCTCTCTGTCCACCAGAACAGCGGCAACCGACTCCTTCAGGCATTCGGTAGCAGCGGCGACGGACCGTCTTCTTGGTGCGCCCTGACAAGTGCATCTTTTTTTGCTGTGCAGTGGGCCATTCCTTCAAGTTTTTCTTCGTGGACCTAGATCGAGATGTGTACTGAAATATCAGATATTGCAGATTGCCGAAACCTGTTGCCGAGTTGCCCTTAGACGGAAACTCTGTCTGTCCCCGAAAACAACGCCCACCGACTCCTTCAGGCATTCGGCAGCTGTGGCGACGGACAGTCTTCTTGGTGCGCCCTGAGAAGTGCATCTTTTGTGCTGTGCAGTGGGCCATTCCTTCAAGTTTTTCTTCGTGGACCTAGATCGAGATGTGTACTGAAATATCGGACATTGCTGATTGGCGAAACCTGTTGCCGGGTTGCCCGTCAACGGAAACTCTGTCTGTCCACCAAAACAACGCCCACCGACTCCTTTAGGCATTTGGTGGCAGCGACGACGGGAGGTCTTCCTGGTGCGCCCTGAGAACTGCATCTTTCTTGCTGTGCATTGAGCCATTCCTTCAAGTTTTCCTTCGTGGCAATAGATTCTGTCCAACAAAACAACGCCCACCGACTCCTTCAGGCATATGGTAGCAGCGACGACGGACCGTCTTCTTGGTGCGCCCTGACAAGTGCAACTTTTGTGCTGTGCAGTGTGCCATTCCTTTAAGTTTCTCTTCGTGGCCCTAGATCAAGATGTGTCCTGAAATATCGAATATTGCTGATTGGCGAAACCTGTTGCCGGGTTGCCTGTCAACGGAAACTCTGTCTGTCCCCTAAAACAACGTTCACCGACTCCTTCAGGCATTTGGCAGCTGCGGCGATAGACCGTTTTCTTGGTGCGCCCTGACAAGTACAACTTTTATGCTGTGCAGTGGGGCATTCCTTCAAGTTTCTATTCGTGGACCGAGATCAATATGTGTCCTCATATAACGGATATTGCTGATTGGCGAAATCTGTTGCCGAGTTGCCCGTCAATGGAAACTGTCTTTCCATCAAAACAACGCCCACCGACTCCTTCAGGCATTCGGTAGCAGCGGCGACGGACCGTCTTCATGGTGCGCCCTGAGAAGTGCATCTTTTTGATGTGCAGTGGGCCATTCCTTCAAGTTTTTCTTCGTGGCCCTAGATCAAGCTGTGTCCTGAATTATCGGACATTGCTGATTGCCGAAACCTGGCCCGTCAGCGGAAACTTCCTGTCCACCAAAACAACTCCCACCGACTCCTTCAGGCACTTGGCAGCAGCGGCGATGAATCGCCTTCTTGGTGCGCCCTGACAAGTGCAACTTTTGTGCTGTGCAGTGGGCCATTCCCTCAAGTTTTTCTTCGTGGACCTAGATCGAGATGTGTCCTGAAATATCAGATACTGCTGATTTCCGAAACCTGTTGCCGGGTTGCCCGTCAACGGAAACTCTGTCTGTCCACCAAAACAACGCCCACCGACTCATTCAGGCATTCGGTAGCAGCGGCGACGGACCGTCTCCTTGGTGCGCCCTGAGAAGTGCAACTTCTTGCTGTGCAGTGGGCCATTCCTTCAAGTTTCTCTTCGTGGCCATAGATCAAGCTGTGTCTTGAAATATCGGACATTGCTGATTGGCGAAAGCTTTTGCCATGTTGCCCGTCAGCGGAAACTGCCTGTCCACTAAAACCACTCCCACTGACTCCTTCAGGCAATTGGCAGCAGCGGCGACCGACCGTCTTCTTGGTGCGCCCTGACAATTGCAACTTTTGTGCTGTGCAGTGGGCCATTCCCTAGAGTTTTTCTTCGTGGACCTAGATCGAGATGTGTCCTGAAATAGCAGATACTACTGATTTCCAAAACCTGTTGCCGGGTTGCGCGTCAACAGAAACTCTGTCTGTCCACCAGAACAGCGGCAACCGACTCCTTCAGGCATTCGGTAGCAGCGGCGACGGATCGTCTTCTTGGTGCGCCCTGACAAGTGCATCTTTTTTTGCTGTGCAGTAAGCCATTCCTTCAAGTTTTTCTTCGTGGACCTAGATCGAGATGTGTACTGAAATATCAGATATTGCTGATTGCCGAAACCTGTTGCCGAGTTGCCCTTAGACGGAAACTCAGTCTGTCCCCGAAAACAACGCCCACCGACTCATTCAGGCATTCGGCAGCTGCGGCGACGGACAGTCGTCTTGGTGCGCCCTGATAAGTGCATCTTTTGTGCTGTGCAGTGGGCCATTCCTTCAAGTTTTTCTTCGTGGACCTAGATCGAGATGTGTACTGAAATATCAGATATTGCTGATTGCCGAAACCTGTTGCCGGGTTGGCCGTCAACGGAAACTCTGTCTGTCCACCAGAACAACGGCAACCGACTCCTTCAGGCATTCGGTAGCAGCGGCGACGGACAGTCTTCTTGGTGCGCCCTGACAAGTGCATCTTTTTTTGCTGTGCAGTGGGCCATTCCTTCAAGTTTCTCTTCGTGGCCCTAGATCAAAATGTGTCCTGAAATATCGGATATTGCTGATTGGCGAAACCGGTTGCCGAGTTGCCCTTCAATGGAAACTCTGTCTGTCCCCGAAAACAATGTCCACCGTCTCCTTCAGGCATTTGCCAGCATCGGCGATGAACCGTCCTCTTGGTGCGCACTGACAAGTGCAACTTTTGTGCTGTGCAGTGGGCCATTCCTTCAAGTTTTTCTTCGTGGCCCTAGATCAACATGTGTCCTAAAATATCGGATATTGCTGATTGTCGAAACCTGTTGCCGGGTTGCCTGTCAATGGAAATTCTGTCTGTCCCCCAAAACATCGCCCACCGACTCCTTTAGGCATTTGGTAGCAGCGACGAGGGACCGTCTTCTTGGTGCGCCCTTACAAGTGCATCTTTTTTGCTGTGCATTGGGCCATTCCTTCAAGTTTTCCTTCGTGGCCCTAGATTCTGTCCAACAAAACAACGCCCACCGACCCCTTCAGGCTTTTGTTAGCAGCGACGACTGACCGTCTTCTCGGTGCGCCCTGACAAGTGCAACTTTTGTGCTGTGCAGTGGGCCATTCCTTCAAGTTTCTCTTCGTGGCCCTAGATCAAGCTGTGTCTTGAAATATCGGACATTGCTGATTGGCGAAAGCTTTTGCCAGTTTGCCCGTCAGCGGAAACTGCCTGTCCACCAAAACAACGCCCACCGACTCCTTCAGGCATTCGGTAGCAGAGGCGGCGGACCGTCTTCTTGGTGCGCCCTGAGAAGTGCAACTTTATGCTGTGAAGTGGGCCATTCCTTCAAGTTTCTCTTCGTGGCCCTTGATCAAGCTGTGTGTTGAAATATCGAACATTGCTGATTGCGGAAACCTGTTGCCAGGTTGCCCGTCAGCGGAAACTACCTGTCCACCAAAACAACCCCCACCGACTCCTTCAGGCTTTTGGCAGCAGGGGCGATGAACCGTCTTCTTGGTGCGCCCTGACAAGTGCAACTTTTGTGCTTTGCAGTGGGCCATTCCTTCAAGTTTCTCTTCATGGCCCTAGATGGAGATGTGTCTTGAAATATCGGATATTGCTGATTGGCGAAACCTGTTGCCGTCAAATTTTTCTTCGTGGCCCTAGATCAAGCTGTGTCCTGAATTTTCGGACATTGCTGATTGGCGAAACCTGTTGCCGGGTTCCGCGTCAACGGAAACTCTGTATGTACACCAAAACAACGCGCACCGACTCCTTCAGGCATTTAGTAGCAGCGACGACGGACCGTCTTCTTGGTGCGCCCTGAGAAGTGCAACTTTTTTGCTGTGCAGTGGGCCATTCCTTCAAGTTTTTCTTCGTGGCCCTATATCAAGCTGTGTCCTTAAATATCGGACATTGCAGACTGGCGAAACCTTTTGCCGGGTTGATAGTCAACGGAAACTCTGTGTGTCCCCGAAAACAACGCCCACCGACGCCTTCAGGCATTCGGCAGCTGCGGTGACGGACCGTCTTCTTGGTGCGCTCTGCGAAGTGCATTTTTTGTGCTGTGCAGTGGGCCGTTCCTTCAAGTTTCTATTCGTGGCAATTGATCAAGCTGTCTTGACATATCGAACATTGCTGATTGCCGAAACCTGGCCCGTCAGCGGAAACTGCCTGTCCACCAAACAACTCCCACCGACTCCTTCAGGCATTTGGCAGCAGCGACGATGAATCGTCTTCTTGGTGCGCCCTGACAAGTGCAACTTTGGTGCTGTGCAGTGGGCGATTCCTTCAAGTTCTTCTTCGTGGACCTAGATCGAGATGTGTCCTGAAATATCAGATATTGCTGATTGCCGAAACCTTTTGCCGGGTTGCCCGTCAACGGAAACTCTGTCTGTCCACCAGAACAACGCCAACCGACTCCTTCAGGCATTCGGTAGCAGCGGCGACGGACCGTCTTCTTGGTGCGCCCTGACAAGTGCATCTTTTTTTTGCAGTGCAGTGGGCCATTCCTTCAAGTTTCTCTTCGTCGCCCTAGATCAAGATGTGTCCTGAAATATCGGATGTTCCTGATTGGCTAAAGCTGTTGCCGGGTTGCCCGTCAACGGAAACTCTGTCCTCCAAAACGACGCCCACCGACTCCTTCAGACATTCGGCAGCTGCGGCGACGGACCGTCTTCTTGGTGCGCCCTGAGAAGTGCATCTTTCTTGCTGTGCATTGGGCCATTCCTTCAAGTTTTCCTTCGTGGCCCTAGATTCTGTGCAACAAAACAACGCCCACCGACTCCTTCAGGCATTTGGCAGCTGCGGCGATAGACCGTCTTCTTGGTGCGGCCTGACAAGTGCAACTTTTGTGCTATGCAGTGTGCCATTCCTTCAAGTTTCTATCCGTGGACCTAGATCAAGATGTGTCCTGATATAACAGATATTGCTGATTGGCGAATTCTGTTGCCGAGTTGCCCGTCAATGGAAACTCTGTCTGTCCACCAAAACAACGCCCACCGACTCCTTCAGGCATTTGGTAGCAGCGACGACGGACCCTCTTCTTGGTGCGCCCTGACAAGTGCATCTTTTTTGCTGTGCAGTGGGCCATTCCTTCAAGTTTCTCTTCGTGGCCCTAGATCAAGCTGTGTCTTTAAATATCGCACATTGATGATTGGCGAAACATTCTGCCGGGTTGCTTGTCAACGGAAACTATGTCCCCGAAAACAACGTCCACCGACTCCTTCAGGCATTTGGCAGCTGCGGCGACAGACCGTCTTCTTGGTGCGCCCTGACAAGTGCAACTTTCGTGCTGTGCAGTGGGCCATTCGTTGAAGCTTCTCTTCGTGGCCCTAGATCACGATGTGTCCTGAAATATCGGACATTGCTGATTGGCGAAACCTGTTGCCGGGTTGCCCGTCAACGGAATCTCTCTCCGTCCACCAAAACAACGCCCACTGACTCCTTCTGACATTCGGTAGCAGCGGCGACGGACCGTCTTCTTGGTGCGCCCTGAGTAGTGCAACTTCTTGCTGTGCAGTGGGCCATTCCTTCAAGTTTCCCTTCGTGGCCCTAGATCAAGCTGTGTCTTGAAATATCGGACATTGCTGAATGGCGAAAGCTTTTGCCAGGTTGCCCGTCAGCGGAAACTGCCTGTCCACCAAAACCACTCCCACTGACTCTTTCAAGCAATTGGCAGCAGCGGCGACCGACCGTCTTCTTGGTGCGCCCTGACAAGTGCATCTTTTTTGCTGTGCAGTGGGCCATTCGTTGAAGCTTCTCTTCGTGGCCCTAGATCACGATGTGTCCTGAAATATCGGACATTGCTGATTGGCGAAACCTTATTCCGGGTTGCTTGTCAAAGGAAACTCTGTCTGTCCACCAAAACAACGCCCACCGACTCCTTCAGGCATTCGGTAGCAGCGGCGACGGACCGTCTTCTTGGTGCGCCCTGAGAAGTGCAACTTTATGCTGTGCAGTGGGCCATTCCTTCAAGTTTCTCTTCGTGGCCCTTCATCAAGCTGTGCCTTGAAATATCGAACATTGCTGATTGCGGAAACCTGTTGCCAGGTTGCCCGTCAGCGGAAACTACCTGTCCACCAAAACAACTCCCACCGACTCCTTCAGGCATTTCGCAGCAGCGGCGACGGACCGTCTTCTTGGTGCGCCCTGACAAGTGCAACTTTTGTGCTTTGCAGTGTGCCATTCCTTTAGGTTTCTCTTCGTGGCCCTAGATCAAGATGTGTCCTGAAATATCGGATATTGCTGATTGGCGAAACCTGTTGCCGGGTTGCCTGTCAACGGAAACTCTGTCTGTCCCCGAAAACAACGTTCACCGACTCCTTCAGGCATTTGGCAGCTGCGGCGATAGACCGTTTTCTTGGTGCGCCCTGACAAGTGCAACTTTTATGCTGTGGAGTGGGGCATTCCTTCAAGTTTCTATTCGTGGACCTAGATCAAGATGTGTCCTCATATAACGGATATTGCTGATTGGCGAAATCTGTTGCCGAGTTGCCCGTCAATGGAAACTCAGTCTTTCCATCAAAACAACGCCCACCGACTCCTTCAGGCATTCGGTAGCAGCGGCGACGGACCGTCTTCTTGGTGCGCCCTGAGAAGTGCATCTTTTTTGCTGTGCAGTGGGCCATTCCTTCAAGTTTTTCTTTGTGGCCCTAGATCAAGCTGTGTCCTGAATTATCGGACATTGCTGATTGGCGAAACCTGTTGCCGGGTTTACCGTCAACGGAAACTCTGTCTGTCCACCAAAACAACGCCCACCGACTCCTTCAGACATTTGGTAGCAGCGACGACGGACCGCGTGCTTGGTGCGCCCTCACAAGTGCATGTTTTTTGCTGCGCAGTGGGCCATTCCTTGAAGTTTCTCTTCGTGGCCCTTGATCAAGCTGTGTCCTGAATTATCGAACATTGCTGATTGGCGAAACCGGTTGCCGAGTTGCCCTTCAATGGAAACTCTGTCTGTCCCCGAAAACAATGTCCACCGTCTCCTTCAGGCATTTGCCAGCATCGGCGATGAACCGTCCTCTTGGTGCGCACTGACAAGTGCAACTTTTGTGCTGTGCAGTGGGCCATTCCTTCAAGTTTTTCTTCGTTGCCCTAGATCAACATGTGTCCTAAAATATCGGATATTGCTGATTGTCGAAACCTGTTGCCGGGTTGCCTGTGAATGGAAATTCTGTCTGTCCCCCAAAACATCGCCCACCGACTCCTTTAGGCATTTGGTAGCAGCGACGAGGGACCGTCTTCTTGGTGCGCCCTTACAAGTGCATCTTTTTTGCTGTGCATTGGGCCATTCCTTCAAGTTTTCCTTCGTGGCCCTAGATTCTGTCCAACAAAACAACGCCCACCGACCCCTTCAGGCTTTTGTTAGCAGCGACGACTGACCGTCTTCTCGGTGCGCCCTGACAAGTGCAACTTTTGTGCTGTGCAGTGGGCCATTCCTTCAAGTTTCTCTTCGTGGCCCTAGATCAAGCTGTGTCTTGAAATATCGGACATTGCTGATTGGCGAAAGCTTTTGCCAGTTTGCCCGTCAGCGGAAACTGCCTGTCCACCAAAACAACGCCCACCGACTCCTTCAGGCATTCGGTAGCAGAGGCGGCGGACCGTCTTCTTGGTGCGCCCTGAGAAGTGCAACTTTATGCTGTGAAGTGGGCCATTCCTTCAAGTTTCTCTTCGTGGCCCTTGATCAAGCTGTGTGTTGAAATATCGAACATTGCTGATTGCGGAAACCTGTTGCCAGGTTGCCCGTCAGCGGAAACTACCTGTCCACCAAAACAACCCCCACCGACTCCTTCAGGCTTTTGGCAGCAGGGGCGATGAACCGTCTTCTTGGTGCGCCCTGACAAGTGCAACTTTTGTGCTTTGCAGTGGGCCATTCCTTCAAGTTTCTCTTCATGGCCCTAGATGGAGATGTGTCTTGAAATATCGGATATTGCTGATTGGCGAAACCTGTTGCCGTCAAATTTTTCTTCGTGGCCCTAGATCAAGCTGTGTCCTGAATTTTCGGACATTGCTGATTGGCGAAACCTGTTGCCGGGTTCCGCGTCAACGGAAACTCTGTATGTACACCAAAACAACGCGCACCGACTCCTTCAGTCATTTAGTAGCAGCGACGACGGACCGTCTTCTTGGTGCGCCCTGAGAAGTGCAACTTTTTTGCTGTGCAGTGGGCCATTCCTTCAAGTTTTTCTTCGTGGCCCTATATCAAGCTGTGTCCTTAAATATCGGACATTGCAGACTGGCGAAACCTTTTGCCGGGTTGATAGTCAACGGAAACTCTGTGTGTCCCCGAAAACAACGCCCACCGACGCCTTCAGGCATTCGGCAGCTGCGGTGACGGACCGTCTTCTTGGTGCGCTCTGCGAAGTGCATTTTTTGTGCTGTGCAGTGGGCCGTTCCTTCAAGTTTCTATTCGTGGCAATTGATCAAGCTGTCTTGACATATCGAACATTGCTGATTGCCGAAACCTGGCCCGTCAGCGGAAACTGCCTGTCCACCAAACAACTCCCACCGACTCCTTCAGGCATTTGGCAGCAGCGACGATGAATCGTCTTCTTGGTGCGCCCTGACAAGTGCAACTTTGGTGCTGTGCAGTGGGCGATTCCTTCAAGTTCTTCTTCGTGGACCTAGATCGAGATGTGTCCTGAAATATCAGATATTGCTGATTGCCGAAACCTTTTGCCGGGTTGCCCGTCAACGGAAACTCTGTCTGTCCACCAGAACAACGCCAACCGACTCCTTCAGGCATTCGGTAGCAGCGGCGACGGACCGTCTTCTTGGTGCGCCCTGACAAGTGCATCTTTTTTTTGCAGTGCAGTGGGCCATTCCTTCAAGTTTCTCTTCGTCGCCCTAGATCAAGATGTGTCCTGAAATATCGGATGTTCCTGATTGGCTAAAGCTGTTGCCGGGTTGCCCGTCAACGGAAACTCTGTCCTCCAAAACGACGCCCACCGACTCCTTCAGACATTCGGCAGCTGCGGCGACGGACCGTCTTCTTGGTGCGCCCTGAGAAGTGCATCTTTCTTGCTGTGCATTGGGCCATTCCTTCAAGTTTTCCTTCGTGGCCCTAGATTCTGTGCAACAAAACAACGCCCACCGACTCCTTCAGGCATTTGGCAGCTGCGGCGATAGACCGTCTTCTTGGTGCGGCCTGACAAGTGCAACTTTTGTGCTATGCAGTGTGCCATTCCTTCAAGTTTCTATCCGTGGACCTAGATCAAGATGTGTCCTGATATAACAGATATTGCTGATTGGCGAATTCTGTTGCCGAGTTGCCCGTCAATGGAAACTCTGTCTGTCCACCAAAACAACGCCCACCGACTCCTTCAGGCATTTGGTAGCAGCGACGACGGACCCTCTTCTTGGTGCGCCCTGACAAGTGCATCTTTTTTGCTGTGCAGTGGGCCATTCCTTCAAGTTTCTGTTCGTGGCCCTAGATCAAGCTGTGTCTTTAAATATCGCACATTGATGATTGGCGAAACATTCTGCCGGGTTGCTTGTCAACGGAAACTATGTCCCCGAAAACAACGTCCACCGACTCCTTCAGGCATTTGGCAGCTGCGGCGACAGACCGTCTTCTTGGTGCGCCCTGACAAGTGCAACTTTCGTGCTGTGCAGTGGGCCATTCGTTGAAGCTTCTCTTCGTGGCCCTAGATCACGATGTGTCCTGAAATATCGGACATTGCTGATTGGCGAAACCTGTTGCCGGGTTGCCCGTCAACGGAATCTCTCTCCGTCCACCAAAACAACGCCCACTGACTCCTTCTGACATTCGGTAGCAGCGGCGACGGACCGTCTTCTTGGTGCGCCCTGAGTAGTGCAACTTCTTGCTGTGCAGTGGGCCATTCCTTCAAGTTTCCCTTCGTGGCCCTAGATCAAGCTGTGTCTTGAAATATCGGACATTGCTGAATGGCGAAAGCTTTTGACAGGTTGCCCGTCAGCGGAAACTGCCTGTCCACCAAAACCACTCCCACTGACTCTTTCAAGCAATTGGCAGCAGCGGCGACCGACCGTCTTCTTGGTGCGCCCTGACAAGTGCATCTTTTTTGCTGTGCAGTGGGCCATTCGTTGAAGCTTCTCTTCGTGGCCCTAGATCACGATGTGTCCTGAAATATCGGACATTGCTGATTGGCGAAACCTTATTCCGGGTTGCTTGTCAAAGGAAACTCTGTCTGTCCACCAAAACAACGCCCACCGACTCCTTCAGGCATTCGGTAGCAGCGGCGACGGACCGTCTTCTTGGTGCGCCCTGAGAAGTGCAACTTTATGCTGTGCAGTGGGCCATTCCTTCAAGTTTCTCTTCGTGGCCCTTCATCAAGCTGTGCCTTGAAATATCGAACATTGCTGATTGCGGAAACCTGTTGCCAGGTTGCCCGTCAGCGGAAACTACCTGTCCACCAAAACAACTCCCACCGACTCCTTCAGGCATTTCGCAGCAGCGGCGACGGACCGTCTTCTTGGTGCGCCCTGACAAGTGCAACTTTTGTGCTTTGCAGTGTGCCATTCCTTTAGGTTTCTCTTCGTGGCCCTAGATCAAGATGTGTCCTGAAATATCGGATATTGCTGATTGGCGAAACCTGTTGCCGGGTTGCCTGTCAACGGAAACTCTGTCTGTCCCCGAAAACAACGTTCACCGACTCCTTCAGGCATTTGGCAGCTGCGGCGATAGACCGTTTTCTTGGTGCGCCCTGACAAGTGCAACTTTTATGCTGTGGAGTGGGGCATTCCTTCAAGTTTCTATTCGTGGACCTAGATCAAGATGTGTCCTCATATAACGGATATTGCTGATTGGCGAAATCTGTTGCCGAGTTGCCCGTCAATGGAAACTCAGTCTTTCCATCAAAACAACGCCCACCGACTCCTTCAGGCATTCGGTAGCAGCGGCGACGGACCGTCTTCTTGGTGCGCCCTGAGAAGTGCATCTTTTTTGCTGTGCAGTGGGCCATTCCTTCAAGTTTTTCTTTGTGGCCCTAGATCAAGCTGTGTCCTGAATTATCGGACATTGCTGATTGGCGAAACCTGTTGCCGGGTTTACCGTCAACGGAAACTCTGTCTGTCCACCAAAACAACGCCCACCGACTCCTTCAGACATTTGGTAGCAGCGACGACGGACCGCGTGCTTGGTGCGCCCTCACAAGTGCATGTTTTTTGCTGCGCAGTGGGCCATTCCTTGAAGTTTCTCTTCGTGGCCCTTGATCAAGCCGTGTCCTGAATTATCGAACATTGCTGATTGGCGAAACCGGTTGCCGAGTTGCCCTTCAATGGAAACTCTGTCTGTCCCCGAAAACAATGTCCACCGTCTCCTTCAGGCATTTGCCAGCATCGGCGATGAACCGTCCTCTTGGTGCGCACTGACAAGTGCAACTTTTGTGCTGTGCAGTGGGCCATTCCTTCAAGTTTTTCTTCGTGGCCCTAGATCAACATGTGTCCTAAAATATCGGATATTGCTGATTGTCGAAACCTGTTGCCGGGTTGCCTGTCAATGGAAATTCTGTCTGTCCCCCAAAACATCGCCCACCGACTCCTTTAGGCATTTGGTAGCAGCGACGAGGGACCGTCTTCTTGGTGCGCCCTTACAAGTGCATCTTTTTTGCTGTGCATTGGGCCATTCCTTCAAGTTTTCCTTCGTGGCCCTAGATTCTGTCCAACAAAACAACGCCCACCGACCCCTTCAGGCTTTTGTTAGCAGCGACGACTGACCGTCTTCTCGGTGCGCCCTGACAAGTGCAACTTTTGTGCTGTGCAGTGGGCCATTCCTTCAAGTTTCTCTTCGTGGCCCTAGATCAAGCTGTGTCTTGAAATATCGGACATTGCTGATTGGCGAAAGCTTTTGCCAGTTTGCCCGTCAGCGGAAACTGCCTGTCCACCAAAACAACGCCCACCGACTCCTTCAGGCATTCGGTAGCAGAGGCGGCGGACCGTCTTCTTGGTGCGCCCTGAGAAGTGCAACTTTATGCTGTGAAGTGGGCCATTCCTTCAAGTTTCTCTTCGTGGCCCTTGATCAAGCTGTGTGTTGAAATATCGAACATTGCTGATTGCGGAAACCTGTTGCCAGGTTGCCCGTCAGCGGAAACTACCTGTCCACCAAAACAACCCCCACCGACTCCTTCAGGCTTTTGGCAGCAGGGGCGATGAACCGTCTTCTTGGTGCGCCCTGACAAGTGCAACTTTTGTGCTTTGCAGTGGGCCATTCCTTCAAGTTTCTCTTCATGGCCCTAGATGGAGATGTGTCTTGAAATATCGGATATTGCTGATTGGCGAAACCTGTTGCCGTCAAATTTTTCTTCGTGGCCCTAGATCAAGCTGTGTCCTGAATTTTCGGACATTGCTGATTGGCGAAACCTGTTGCCGGGTTCCGCGTCAACGGAAACTCTGTATGTACACCAAAACAACGCGCACCGACTCCTTCAGGCATTTAGTAGCAGCGACGACGGACCGTCTTCTTGGTGCGCCCTGAGAAGTGCAACTTTTTTGCTGTGCAGTGGGCCATTCCTTCAAGTTTTTCTTCGTGGCCCTATATCAAGCTGTGTCCTTAAATATCGGACATTGCAGACTGGCGAAACCTTTTGCCGGGTTGATAGTCAACGGAAACTCTGTGTGTCCCCGAAAACAACGCCCACCGACGCCTTCAGGCATTCGGCAGCTGCGGTGACGGACCGTCTTCTTGGTGCGCTCTGCGAAGTGCATTTTTTGTGCTGTGCAGTGGGCCGTTCCTTCAAGTTTCTATTCGTGGCAATTGATCAAGCTGTCTTGACATATCGAACATTGCTGATTGCCGAAACCTGGCCCGTCAGCGGAAACTGCCTGTCCACCAAACAACTCCCACCGACTCCTTCAGGCATTTGGCAGCAGCGACGATGAATCGTCTTCTTGGTGCGCCCTGACAAGTGCAACTTTGGTGCTGTGCAGTGGGCGATTCCTTCAAGTTCTTCTTCGTGGACCTAGATCGAGATGTGTCCTGAAATATCAGATATTGCTGATTGCCGAAACCTTTTGCCGGGTTGCCCGTCAACGGAAACTCTGTCTGTCCACCAGAACAACGCCAACCGACTCCTTCAGGCATTCGGTAGCAGCGGCGACGGACCGTCTTCTTGGTGCGCCCTGACAAGTGCATCTTTTTTTTGCAGTGCAGTGGGCCATTCCTTCAAGTTTCTCTTCGTCGCCCTAGATCAAGATGTGTCCTGAAATATCGGATGTTCCTGATTGGCTAAAGCTGTTGCCGGGTTGCCCGTCAACGGAAACTCTGTCCTCCAAAACGACGCCCACCGACTCCTTCAGACATTCGGCAGCTGCGGCGACGGACCGTCTTCTTGGTGCGCCCTGAGAAGTGCATCTTTCTTGCTGTGCATTGGGCCATTCCTTCAAGTTTTCCTTCGTGGCCCTAGATTCTGTGCAACAAAACAACGCCCACCGACTCCTTCAGGCATTTGGCAGCTGCGGCGATAGACCGTCTTCTTGGTGCGGCCTGACAAGTGCAACTTTTGTGCTATGCAGTGTGCCATTCCTTCAAGTTTCTATCCGTGGACCTAGATCAAGATGTGTCCTGATATAACAGATATTGCTGATTGGCGAATTCTGTTGCCGAGTTGCCCGTCAATGGAAACTCTGTCTGTCCACCAAAACAACGCCCACCGACTCCTTCAGGCATTTGGTAGCAGCGACGACGGACCCTCTTCTTGGTGCGCCCTGACAAGTGCATCTTTTTTGCTGTGCAGTGGGCCATTCCTTCAAGTTTCTCTTCGTGGCCCTAGATCAAGCTGTGTCTTTAAATATCGCACATTGATGATTGGCGAAACATTCTGCCGGGTTGCTTGTCAACGGAAACTATGTCCCCGAAAACAACGTCCACCGACTCCTTCAGGCATTTGGCAGCTGCGGCGACAGACCGTCTTCTTGGTGCGCCCTGACAAGTGCAACTTTCGTGCTGTGCAGTGGGCCATTCGTTGAAGCTTCTCTTCGTGGCCCTAGATCACGATGTGTCCTGAAATATCGGACATTGCTGATTGGCGAAACCTGTTGCCGGGTTGCCCGTCAACGGAATCTCTCTCCGTCCACCAAAACAACGCCCACTGACTCCTTCTGACATTCGGTAGCAGCGGCGACGGACCGTCTTCTTGGTGCGCCCTGAGTAGTGCAACTTCTTGCTGTGCAGTGGGCCATTCCTTCAAGTTTCCCTTCGTGGCCCTAGATCAAGCTGTGTCTTGAAATATCGGACATTGCTGAATGGCGAAAGCTTTTGCCAGGTTGCCCGTCAGCGGAAACTGCCTGTCCACCAAAACCACTCCCACTGACTCTTTCAAGCAATTGGCAGCAGCGGCGACCGACCGTCTTCTTGGTGCGCCCTGACAAGTGCATCTTTTTTGCTGTGCAGTGGGCCATTCGTTGAAGCTTCTCTTCGTGGCCCTAGATCACGATGTGTCCTGAAATATCGGACATTGCTGATTGGCGAAACCTTATTCCGGGTTGCTTGTCAAAGGAAACTCTGTCTGTCCACCAAAACAACGCCCACCGACTCCTTCAGGCATTCGGTAGCAGCGGCGACGGACCGTCTTCTTGGTGCGCCCTGAGAAGTGCAACTTTATGCTGTGCAGTGGGCCATTCCTTCAAGTTTCTCTTCGTGGCCCTTCATCAAGCTGTGCCTTGAAATATCGAACATTGCTGTTTGCGGAAACCTGTTGCCAGGTTGCCCGTCAGCGGAAACTACCTGTCCACCAAAACAACTCCCACCGACTCCTTCAGGCATTTCGCAGCAGCGGCGACGGACCGTCTTCTTGGTGCGCCCTGACAAGTGCAACTTTTGTGCTTTGCAGTGTGCCATTCCTTTAGGTTTCTCTTCGTGGCCCTAGATCAAGATGTGTCCTGAAATATCGGATATTGCTGATTGGCGAAACCTGTTGCCGGGTTGCCTGTCAACGGAAACTCTGTCTGTCCCCGAAAACAACGTTCACCGACTCCTT
The DNA here is from genome assembly GCF_052857255.1 of Amblyomma americanum. Lineage (NCBI taxonomy): Eukaryota > Metazoa > Arthropoda > Arachnida > Ixodida > Ixodidae > Amblyomma > Amblyomma americanum. The sequence continues at coordinate 466,627,824 of NC_135497.1, forward strand.
CAGGCATTTGGCAGCTGCGGCGATAGACCGTTTTCTTGGTGCGCCCTGACAAGTGCAACTTTTATGCTGTGGAGTGGGGCATTCCTTCAAGTTTCTATTCGTGGACCTAGATCAAGATGTGTCCTCATATAACGGATATTGCTGATTGGCGAAATCTGTTGCCGAGTTGCCCGTCAATGGAAACTCAGTCTTTCCATCAAAACAACGCCCACCGACTCCTTCAGGCATTCGGTAGCAGCGGCGACGGACCGTCTTCTTGGTGCGCCCTGAGAAGTGCATCTTTTTTGCTGTGCAGTGGGCCATTCCTTCAAGTTTTTCTTTGTGGCCCTAGATCAAGCTGTGTCCTGAATTATCGGACATTGCTGATTGGCGAAACCTGTTGCCGGGTTTACCGTCAACGGAAACTCTGTCTGTCCACCAAAACAACGCCCACCGACTCCTTCAGACATTTGGTAGCAGCGACGACGGACCGCGTGCTTGGTGCGCCCTCACAAGTGCATGTTTTTTGCTGCGCAGTGGGCCATTCCTTGAAGTTTCTCTTCGTGGCCCTTGATCAAGCTGTGTCCTGAATTATCGAACATTGCTGATTGCCGAAACCTGGCCCGTCAGCGGAAACTTTCTGTCCACCAAAACAACTCCCACCGACTCCTTCAGGCACTTGGCAGCAGCGGCGATGAATCGTCTTCTTGGTGCGCCCTGACAAGTGCAACTTTTGTGCTGTGCAGTGGGCCATTCCCTCAAGATTTTCTTCGTGGACCTAGATCGAGATGTGTCCTGAAATATCAGATACTGCTGATTTCCGAAACCTGTTGCCGGGTTGCCCGTCAACGGAAACTCTGTGTCCACCAAAACAGCGGCAACCGACTCCTTCAGGCATTCGGTAGCAGCGGCGACGGACCGTCTTCTTGGTGCGCCCTGACAAGTGCATCTTTTTTTGCTGTGCAGTGGGCCATTCCTTCAAGTTTCTCTTCGTGGACCTAGATCGAGATGTGTCCTGAAATATCAGATACTGCTGATTTCCGAAACCTGTTGCCGGGTTGCCCGTCAACGGAAACTCTCTCTGTCCACCAGAACAGCGGCAACCGACTCCTTCAGGCATTCGGTAGCAGCGGCGACGGACCGTCTTCTTGGTGCGCCCTGACAAGTGCATCTTTTTTTGCTGTGCAGTGGGCCATTCCTTCAAGTTTTTCTTCGTGGACCTAGATCGAGATGTGTACTGAAATATCAGATATTGCAGATTGCCGAAACCTGTTGCCGAGTTGCCCTTAGACGGAAACTCTGTCTGTCCCCGAAAACAACGCCCACCGACTCCTTCAGGCATTCGGCAGCTGTGGCGACGGACAGTCTTCTTGGTGCGCCCTGAGAAGTGCATCTTTTGTGCTGTGCAGTGGGCCATTCCTTCAAGTTTTTCTTCGTGGACCTAGATCGAGATGTGTACTGAAATATCGGACATTGCTGATTGGCGAAACCTGTTGCCGGGTTGCCCGTCAACGGAAACTCTGTCTGTCCACCAAAACAACGCCTACCGACTCCTTTAGGCATTTGGTGGCAGCGACGACGGACCGTCTTCCTGGTGCGCCCTGAGAACTGCATCTTTCTTGCTGTGCATTGAGCCATTCCTTCAAGTTTTCCTTCGTGGCAATAGATTCTGTCCAACAAAACAACGCCCACCGACTCCTTCAGGCATATGGTAGCAGCGACGACGGACCGTCTTCTTGGTGCGCCCTGACAAGTGCAACTTTTGTGCTGTGCAGTGTGCCATTCCTTTAAGTTTCTCTTCGTGGCCCTAGATCAAGATGTGTCCTGAAATATCGAATATTGCTGATTGGCGAAACCTGTTGCCGGGTTGCCTGTCAACGGAAACTCTGTCTGTCCCCGAAAACAACGTTCACCGACTCCTTCAGGCATTTGGCAGCTGCGGCGATAGACCGTTTTCTTGGTGCGCCCTGACAAGTACAACTTTTATGCTGTGCAGTGGGGCATTCCTTCAAGTTTCTATTCGTGGACCGAGATCAAGATGTGTCCTCATATAACGGATATTGCTGATTGGCGAAATCTGTTGCCGAGTTGCCCGTCAATGGAAACTGTCTTTCCATCAAAACAACGCCCACCGACTCCTTCAGGCATTCGGTAGCAGCGGCGACGGACCGTCTTCATGGTGCGCCCTGAGAAGTGCAACTTTTGTGCTGTGCAGTGGGCCATTCCCTCAAGTTTTTCTTCGTGGACCTAGATCGAGATGTGTCCTGAAATATCAGATACTGCTGATTTCCGAAACCTGTTGCCGGGTTGCCCGTCAACGGAAACTCTGTCTGTCCACCAGAACAGCGGCAACCGACTCCTTCAGGCATTCGGTAGCAGCGGCGACGGACCATCTTCTTGGTGCGCCCTGACAAGTGCATCTTTTTTTGCTATGCTCTGGGCCATTCCTTAAAGTATCTCTTCGTGGCCCTAGATCAAGATGTGTCCTGAAATATCGGATATTGCTGATTGGCGAAACCTGTTGCCGAGTTGCCCTTCAACGGAAACTCTGTCTGTCCCCGAAAACAACGCCCACCGACTCCTTCAGGCATTCGGCAGCTGCGGCGACGGACAGTCTTCTTGGTGCGCCCTGAGAAGTGCATCTTTTTTGCTGGGCAGTGGGCCATTCCTTCAAGTTTCTCTTCGTGGCCCTAGATAAAGCTGTGTCCTGAAATATCGGACATTGCTGATTGGCGAAACCTGTTGCCGGGTTGCCCGTAAACGGAAACGCTCTCTATCCACCAAAACAACGCCCACCGACTCATTCAGGCATTCGGTAGCAGCGGCGACGGACCGTCTCCTTGGTGCGCCCTGAGAAGTGAAACTTCTTGCTGTGCAGTGGGCCATTCCTTCAAGTTTCTCTTCGTGGCCCTAGATCAAAATGTGTCCTGAAATATCGGATATTGCTGATTGGCGAAACCGGTTGCCGAGTTGCCCTTCAATGGAAACTCTGTCCCCGAAAACAATGTCCACCGACTCCTTCAGGCATTTGCCAGCATCGGCGATGAACCGTCCTCTTGGTGCGCACTGACAAGTGCAACTTTTGTGCTGTGCAGTGGGCCATTCCTTCAAGTTTTTCTTCGTGGCCCTAGATCAACATGTGTCCTAAAATATCGGATATTGCTGATTGTCGAAACCTGTTGCCGGGTTGCCCGTCAATGGAAATTCTGTCTGTCCCCCAAAACATCGCCCACCGACTCCTTTAGGCATTTGGTAGCAGCGACGAGGGACCGTCTTCTTGGTGCGCCCTTACAAGTGCATCTTTTTTGCTGTGCATTGGGTCATTCCTTCAAGTTTTCCTTCGTGGCCCTAGATTCTGTCCAACAAAACAACGCCCACCGACCCCTTCAGGCATTTGTTAGCAGCGACGACTGACCGTCTTCTTGGTGCGCCCTGACAAGTGCAACTTTTGTGCTCTGCAGTGGGCCATTCCTTCCAGTTTCTCTTCGTGGCCCTTGATCAAGCTGTGTGTTGAAATATCGAACATTGCTGATTGCGGAAACCTGTTGCCAGGTTGCCCGTCAGCGGAAACTATCTGTCCACCAAAACAACCCCCACCGACTCCTTCAGGCATTTGGCAGCAGGGGCGATGAACCGTCTTCTTGGTGCGCCCTGACAAGTGCAACTTTTGTGCTTTGCAGTGGGCCATTCCTTCAAGTTTCTCTTCATGGCGCTAGATCGAGATGTGTCTTGAAATATCGGATATTGCTTATTGGCGAAACCTGTTGCCGTCAAGCTTTTCTTCGTGGCCCTAGATCAAGCTGTGTCCTGAATTTTCGGACATTGCTGATTGGCGAAACCTGTTGCCGGGTTCCGCGTCAACGGAAACTCTGTCTGTACACCAAAACAACGCGCACCGACTCCTTCAGGCATTTGGTAGCAGCGACGACGGACCGTCTTCTTGGTGCGCCCTGAGAAGTGCAACTTTTTTGCTGTGCAGTGGGCCATTCCTTCAAGTTTTTCTTCGTGGCCCTATATCAAGCTGTGTCCTTAAATATCGGACATTGCAGACTGGCGAAACCTTTTGCCGGGTTGATAGTCAACGGAAACTCTGTGTGTCCCCGAAAACAACGCCCACCGACGCCTTCAGGCATTCGGCAGCTGCGGTGACGGACCGTCTTCTTGGTGCGCTCTGCGAAGTGCATTTTTTGTGCTGTGCAGTGGGCCATTCCTTCAAGTTTCTATTCGTGGCAATTGATCAAGCTGTCTTGACATATCGAACATTGCTGATTGCCGAAACCTGGCCCGTCAGCGGAAACTGCCTGTCCACCAAAACAACTCCCACCGACTCCTTCAGGCATTTGGCAGCAGCGACGATGAATCTTCTTCTTGGTGCGCCCTGACAAGTGCAACTTTGGTGCTGTGCAGTGGGCGATTCCTTCAAGTTCTTCTTCGTGGACCTAGATCGAGATGTGTCCTGAAATATCAGATATTGCTGATTGCCGAAACCTTTTGCCGGGTTGCCCGTCAACAGAAACTCTGTCTGTCCACCAGAACAACGCCAACCGACTCCTTCAGGCATTCGGTAGCAGCGGCGACGGACCGTCTTCTTGGTGCGCCCTGACAAGTGCAGCTTTTTTTGCTGTGCAGTGGGCCATTCCTTCAAGTTTCTCTTCGTCGCCCTAGATCAAGATGTGTCCTGAAATATCGGATGTTGCTGATTGGCTAAAGCTGTTGCCGGGTTGCCCGTCAACGGAAAATCTGTCCTCCAAAACGACGCCCACCGACTCCTTCAGACATTCGGCAGCTGCGGCGACGGACCGTCTTCTTGGTGCGCCCTGAGAAGTGCATCTTTCTTGCTGTGCATTGGGTCATTCCTTCGTTTTCCTTCGTGGCCCTAGATTCTGTGCAACAAAACAACGCCCACCGACTCCTTCAGGCATTTGGCAGCTGCGGCGATAGACCGTCTTCTTGGTGCGGCCTGACAAGTGCAACTTTTGTGCTATGCAGTGTGCCATCCCTTCAAGTTTCTATTCGTGGACCTAGATCAAGATGTGTCCTGATATAACGGATATTGCTGATTGGCGAATTCTGTTGCCCAGTTGCCCGTCAATGGAAACTCTGTCTGTCCCCCAAAACAACGCCCACCGACTCCTTCAGGCATTTGGTAGCAGCGACGACGGACCCTCTTCTTGGTGCGCCCTGACAAGTGCATCTTTTTTGCTGTGCAGTGGGCCATTCCTTCAAGTTTCTCTTCGTGGCCCTAGATCAAGCTGTGTCTTTAAATATCGCACATTGATGATTGGCGAAACATTCTGCCGGGTTGCTTGTCAACGGAAACTATGTCCCCGAAAACAACGTCCACCGACTCCTTCAGGCATTTGGCAGCTGCGGCGACGGACCGTCTTGTTGGTGCGCCCTGAGAAGTGCAACTTCTTGCTGTGCAGTGGGCCATTCCTTCAAGTTTCCCTTCGTGGCCCTAGATCAAGCTGTGTCTTGAAATATCGGACATTGCTGAATGGCGAAAGCTTTTGCCAGGTTGCCCGTCAGCGGAAACTGCCTGTCCACCAAAACCACTCCCACTGACTCTTTCAAGCAATTGGCAGCAGCGGCGACCGACCGTCTTCTTGGTGCGCCCTGACAAGTGCATCTTTTTTGCTGTGCAGTGGGCCATTCCTTCAAGTTTCTCTTCGTGGCCCTAGATCAAGCTGTATCTTTGAATATCGCACATTGATGATTGGCGAAACCTTATTCCGGGTTGCTTGTCAAAGGAAACTCTGTCTGTCCACCAAAACAACGCCCACCGACTCCTTCAGGCATTCGGTAGCAGCGGCGACGGACCGTCTTCTTGGTGCGCCCTGAGAAGTGCAACTTTATGCTGTGCAGTGGGCCATTCCTTCAAGTTTCTCTTCGTGGCCCTTCATCAAGCTGTGTCTTGAAATATTGAACATTGCTGATTGCGGAAACCTGTTGCCAGGTTGCCCGTCAGCGGAAACTACCTGTCCACCAAAACAACTCCCACCGACTCCTTCAGGCATTTCGCAGCAGCGGCGATGAATCATCTTCTTGGTGCGCCCTGACAAGTGCAACTTTTGTATTCTGCAGTGGGCCATTCCTTCAAGTTTCTCTTCGTGGCCCTAGATCGAGATGTGTCCTGAAATATCAGATATTGCTGATTGCCGAAACCTGTTGCCGGGTTGCCCGTCAACGGAAACTCTGTCGGTCCACCAGAACAACGCCAACCGACTCCTTCAGGCATTCGGTAGCAGCGGCGACGGACCGTCTTCTTGGTGCGCCCTGAGAAGTGCGTCTTTTTTGCTGTGCAGTGGGCCATTCCTTCAAGTTTTTCTTCGTGGCCCTAGATCAAGCTGTGTCCTGAATTATCGGACATTGCTGATTGGCGAAACCTGTTGCCGGGTTCCCCGTCAACGGAAACTCTGTCTGTCCACCAAAACAACGCCCACCGACTCCTTCAGGCATTTGGTAGCAGCGACGACGGACCGCGTGCTTGGTGCGCCCTCACAAGTGCATGTTTTTTGCTGCGCAGTGGGCCATTCCTTGAAGTTTCTCTTCGTGGCCCTTGATCAAGCTGTGTCCTGAATTATCGAACATTGCTGATTGCCGAAACCTGGCCCGTCAGCGTAAACTTTCTGTCCACCAAAACAACTCCCACCGACTCCTTCAGGCACTTGGCAGCAGCGGCGATGAATCGTCTTCTTGGTGCGCCCTGACAAGTGCAACTTTTGTGCTGTGCAGTGGGCCATTCCCTCAAGTTTTTCTTCGTGGACCTAGATCGAGATGTGTCCTGAAATATCAGATACTGCTGATTTCCGAAACCTGTCGCCGGGTTGCCCGTCAACGGAAACTCTGTCTGTCCACCAAAACAGCGGCAACCGACTCCTTCAGGCATTCGGTAGCAGCGGCGACGGACCGTCTTCTTGGTGCGCCCTGACAAGTGCATCTTTTTTTGCTGTGCAGTGGGCCATTCCTTCAAGTTTCTCTTCGTGGCCCTATATCAAGCTTTGTCCTTAAATATCGGACATTGCAGACTGGCGAAACTTTTTGCCGGGTTGATAGTCAACGGAAACTCTGTGTGTCCCCGAAAACAACGCCCACCGACGCCTTCAGGCATTCGGCAGCTGCGGTGACGGACCGTCTTCTTGGTGCGCTCTGCGAAGTACATTTTTTGTGCTGTGCAGTGGGCCATTCCTTCAAGTTTCTATTCGTGGCAATTGATCAAGCTGTCTTGACATATCGAACATTGCTGATTGCCGAAACCTGGCCCGTCAGCGGAAACTGCCTGTCCACCAAAACAACTCCCACCGACTCCTTCAGGCATTTGGCAGCAGCGACGATGAATCGTCTTCTTGGTGCGCCCTGACAAGTGCAACTTTGGTGCTGTGCAGTGGGCGATTCCTTCAAGTTCTTCTTCGTGGACCTAGATCGAGATGTGTCCTGAAATATCAGATATTGCTGATTGCCGAAACCTTTTGCCGGGTTGCCCGTCAACGGAAACTGTCTGTCCACCAGAACAACGCCAACCGACTCCTTCAGGGATTCGGTAGCAGCGGCGACGTACCGTCTTCTTGGTGCGCCCTGACAAGTGCATCTTTTTTTGCTGTGCAGTGGGCCATTCCTTCAAGTTTCTCTTCGTCGCCCTAGATCAAGATGTGTCCTGAAATATCGGATGTTGCTGATTGGCTAAAGCTGTTGCCGGGTTGCCCGTCAACGGAAACTCTGTCCTCCAAGACGACGCCCACCGACTCCTTCAGACATTCGGCAGCTGCGGCGACGGACCGTCTTCTTGGTGCGCCCTGAGAAGTGCATCTTTCTTGCTGTGCATTGGGCCATTCCTTCAAGTTTTCCTTCGTGGCCCTAGATTCTGTGCAACAAAACAACGCCCACCGACTCCTTCAGGCATTTGGCAGCTGCGGCGATAGACCGTCTTCTTGGTGCGGCCTGAGAAGTGCAACTTCTTGCTGTGCAGTGGGCCATTCCTTCAAGTTTCCCTTCGTGGCCCTAGATCAAGCTGTGTCTTGAAATATCGGACATTGCTGAATGGCGAAAGCTTTTGCCAGGTTGCCCGTCAGCGGAAACTGCCTGTCCACCAAAACCACTCCCACTGACTCTTTCAAGCAATTGGCAGCAGCGGCGACCGACCGTCTTCTTGGTGCGCCCTGACAAGTGCATCTTTTTTGCTGTGCAGTGGGCCATTCCTTCAAGTTTCTCTTCGTAGCCCTAGATCAAGCTGTATCTTTGAATATCGCACATTGATGATTGGCGAAACCTTATTCCGGGTTGCTTGTCAAAGGAAACTCTGTCTGTCCACCAAAACAACGCCCACCGACTCCTTCAGGCATTCGGTAGCAGCGGCGACGGACCGTCTTCTTGGTGCGCCCTGAGAAGTGCAACTTTATGCTGTGCAGTGGGCCGTTCCTTCAAGTTTCTCTTCTTGGCCCTTCATCAAGCTGTGTCTTGAAATATCGAACATTGCTGATTGCGGAAACCTGTTGCCAGGTTGCCCGTCAGCGGAAACTACCTGTCCACCAAAACAACTCCCACCGACTCCTTCAGGCATTTCGCAGCAGCGGCGATGAATCATCTTCTTGGTGCGCCCTGACAAGTGCAACTTTTGTGTTCTGCAGTGGGCCATTCCTTCAAGTTTCTCTTCGTGGCCCTAGATCGAGATGTGTCCTGAAATATCAGATATTGCTGATTGCCGAAACCTGTTGCCGGGTTGCCCGTCAACGGAAACTCTGTCCACCAGAACAACGCCAACCGACTCCTTCAGGCATTCGGTAGCAGCGGCGACGGACCGCGTGCTTGGTCGCCCTCACAAGTGCATGTTTTTTGCTGCGCAGTGGGCCATTCCTTGAAGTTTCTCTTCGTGGCCCTTGATCAAGCTGTGTCCTGAATTATCGAACATTGCTGATTGCCGAAACCTGGCCCGTCAGCGGAAACTTTCTGTCCACCAAAACAACTCCCACCGACTCCTTCAGGCACTTGGCAGCAGCGGCGATGAATCGTCTTCTTGGTGCGCCCTGACAAGTGCAACTTTTGTGCTGTGCAGTGGGCCATTCCCTCAAGTTTTTCTTCGTGGACCTAGATCGAGATGTGTCCTGAAATATCAGATACTGCTGATTTCCGAAACCTGTTGCCGGGTTGCCCGTCAACGGAAACTCTGTCTGTCCACCAGAACAACGCCAACCGACTCCTTCAGGCATTCGGTAGCAGCGGCGACGGACCGTCTTCTTGGTGCGCCCTGACAAGTGCATCTTTTTTTGCTGTGCAGTGGGCCATTCCTTCAAGTTTCTCTTCGTGGCCCTAGATCAAGCTGTATCTTTGAATATCGCACATTGATGATTGGCGAAACCTTATTCCGGGTTGCTTGTCAAAGGAAACTCTGTCTGTCCACCAAAACAACGCCCACCGACTCCTTCAGGCATTCGGTAGCAGCGGCGACGGACGGCCTTCTTGGTGCGCCCTGAGAAGTGCAACTTTATGCTGTGCAGTGGGCCATTCCTTCAAGATTCTCTTCGTGGCCCTTCATCAAGCTGTGTCTTGAAATATTGAACATTGCTGATTGCGGAAACCTGTTGCCAGGTTGCCCGTCAGCGGAAACTACCTGTCCACCAAAACAACTCCCACCGACTCCTTCAGGCATTTCGCAGCAGCGGCGATGAATCATCTTCTTGGTGCGCCCTGACAAGTGCAACTTTTGTGTTCTGCAGTGGGCCATTCCTTCAAGTTTCTCTTCGTGGCCCTAGATCGAGATGTGTCCTGAAATATCAGATATTGCTGATTGCCGAAACCTGTTGCCGGGTTGCCCGTCAACGGAAACTCTGTCTTTCCACCAGAACAACGCCAACCGACTCCTTCAGGCATTCGGTAGCAGCGGCGACGGACCGCGTGCTTGGTCGCCCTCACAAGTGCATGTTTTTTGCTGCGCAGTGGGCCATTCCTTGAAGTTTCTCTTCGTGGCCCTTGATCAAGCTGTGTCCTGAATTATCGAACATTGCTGATTGCCGAAACCTGGCCCGTCAGCGGAAACTTTCTGTCCACCAAAACAACTCCCACCGACTCCTTCAGGCACTTGGCAGCAGCGGCGATGAATCGTCTTCTTGGTGCGCCCTGACAAGTGCAACTTTTGTGCTGTGCAGTGGGCCATTCCCTCAAGTTTTTCTTCGTGGACCTAGATCGAGATGTGTCCTGAAATATCAGATACTGCTGATTTCCGAAACCTGTTGCCGGGTTGCCCGTCAACGGAAACTCTGTCTGTCCACCAAAACAGCGGCAACCGACTCCTTCAGGCATTCGGTAGCAGCGGCGACGGACCGTCTTCTTGGTGCGCCCTGACAGGTGCATATTTTTTTGCTGTGCAGTGGGCCATTCCTTCAAGTTTCTCTTCGTGGCCCTAGATCAAGATGTGTCCTGAAATATCGGACATTGCTGATTGGCGAAACCTGTTGCCGGGTTGCCCGTAAACGGAAACTCTCTCTATCCACCAAAACAACGCCCACCGACACATTCAGGCATTCGGTAGCAGCGGCGACGGACCGTCGCCTTGGTGCGCCCTGAGAAGTACAACTTCTTGCTGTGCAGTGGGCCATTCCTTCAAGTTTCTCTTCGTGGCCCTAGATCAAGCTGTGTCTTGAAATATCGGACATTGCTGATTGGCGAAAGCTTTTGCCAGGTTGCCCGTCAGCGGAGACTGCCTGTCCACTAAAACCACTCCCACTGACTCCTTCAGGCAATTGGCAGCAGCGGCGACCGACCGTCTTCTTGGTGCGCCCTGACAATTGCAACTTTTGTGCTGTGCAGTGGGCCATTCCCTCAAGTTTTTCTTCGTGGACCTAGATCGAGATGTGTCCTGAAATATCAGATACTGCTGATTTCCGAAACCTGTTGCCGGGTTGCCCGTCAACGGAAACTCTCTCTGTCCACCAGAACAGCGGCAACCGACTCCTTCAGGCATTCGGTAGCAGCGGCGACGGACCGTCTTCTTGGTGCGCCCTGACAAGTGCATCTTTTTTTGCTGTGCAGTGGGCCATTCCTTCAAGTTTTTCTTCGTGGACCTAGATCGAGATGTGTACTGAAATATCAGATATTGCTCATTGCCGAAACCTGTTGCCGAGTTGCCCTTAGACGGAAACTCTGTCCCCGAAAACAACGCCCACCGACTCCTTCAGGCATTCGGCAGCTGCGGCGACGGACAGTCTTCTTGGTGCGCCCTGAGAAGTGCATCTTTTGTGCTGTGCAGTGGGCCATTCCTTCAAGTTTTTCTTCGTGGACCTAGATCGAGATGTGTACTGAAATATCAGATATTGCTGATTGCCGAAACCTGTTGCCGGGTGGGCCGTCAACGGAAACTCTGTGTGTCCACCAGAACAACGGCAACCGACGCCTTCAGGTATTCGGTAGCTGCGGCGACGGACAGTCTTCTTGGTGCGCCCTGACAAGTGCATCTTTTTTTGCTGTGCAGTGGGCCATTCCTTCAAGTTTCTCTTCGTGGCCCTAGATCAAGATGTGTCCTGAAATATCGGATATTGCTGATTGGCGAAACCGGTTGCCGAGTTGCCCTTCAATGGAAACTCTGTCTGTCCCCGAAAACAGTGTCCACCGACTCCTTCAGGCATTCGGTAGCAGCGGCGACGGACCGTCTTCTTGGTGCGCCCTGACAAGTGCATCTTTTTTTGCTGTGCAGTGGGCCATTCCTTCAAGTTTCTCTTCGTGGCCCTATATCAAGCTTTGTCCTTAAATATCGGACATTGCAGACTGGCGAAACCTTTGCCGGGTTGATAGTCAACGGAAACTCTGTGTGTCCACCAGAACAACGCCAACCGACTCCTTCAGGCATTCGGTAGCAGCGGCGACGGACCGTCTTCTTGGTGCGCCCTGACAAGTGCATCTTTTTTTGCTGTGCAGTGGGCCATTCCTTCAAGTTTCTCTTCGTGGCCCTAGATCAAGCTGTATCTTTGAATATCGCACATTGATGATTGGCGAAACCTTATTCCAGGTTGCTTGTCAAAGGAAACTCTGTCTGTCCACCAAAACAACGCCCACCGACTCCTTCAGGCATTCGGTAGCAGCGGCGACGGACCGTCTTCTTGGTGCGCCCTGACAAGTGCAACTTTTATGCTGTGCAGTGGGGCATTCCTTCAAGTTTCTATTCTTGGACCTAGATCAAGATGTGTCCTCATATAACGGATATTGCTGATTGGAGAAATCTGTTGCCGAGTTGCCCGTCAATGGAAACTCTGTCTTTCCATCAAAACAACGCCCACCGACTCCTTCAGGCATTCGGTAGCAGCGGCGACGGACCGTCTTCTTGGTGCGCCCTGAGAAGTGCATCTTTTTTGCTGTGCAGTGGGCCATTCCTTCAAGTTTTTCTTCGTGGCCCTAGATCAAGCTGTGTCCTGAGTTATCGGACATTGCTGATTGGCGAAACCTGTTGCCGGGTTCCCCGTCAACGGAAACTCTGTCTGTCCACCAAAACAACGCCCACCGACTCCTTCAGGCATTTGGTAGCAGCGACGACGGACCGCGTGCTTGGTGCGCCCTCACAAGTGCATGTTTTTTGCTGCGCAGTGGGCCATTCCTTGAAGTTTCTCTTCGTGGCCCTTGATCAAGCTGTGTCCTGAATTATCGAACATTGCTGATTGCCGAAACCTGGCCCGTCAGCGGAAACTTTCTGTCCACCAAAACAACTCCCACCGACTCCTTCAGGCACTTGGCAGCAGCGGCGATGAATCGTCTTCTTGGTGCGCCCTGACAAGTGCAACTTTTGTGCTGTGCAGTGGGCCATTCCCTCAAGTTTTTCTTCGTGGACCTAGATCGAGATGTGTCCTGAAATATCAGATACTGCTGATTTCCGAAACCTGTTGCCGGGTTGCCCGTCAACGGAAACTCTGTCTGTCCACCAAAACAGCGGCAACCGACTCCTTCAGGCATTCGGTAGCAGCGGCGACGGACCGTCTTCTTGGTGCGCCCTGACAAGTGCATCTTTTTTTGCTGTGCAGTGGGCCATTCCTTCAAGTTTCTCTTCGTGGCCCTAGATCAAGATGTGTCCTGAAATATCGGACATTGCTGATTGGCGAAACCTGTTGCCGGGTTGCCCGTAAACGGAAACTCTCTCTATCCACCAAAACAACGCCCACCGACTCATTCAGGCATTCGGTAGCAGCGGCGACGGACCGTCGCCTTGGTGCGCCCTGAGAAGTACAACTTCTTGCTGTGCAGTGGGCCATTCCTTCAAGTTTCTCTTCGTGGCCCTAGATCAAGCTGTGTCTTGAAATATCGGACATTGCTGATTGGCGAAAGCTTTTGCCAGGTTGCCCGTCAGCGGAAACTGCCTGTCCACTAAAACCACTCCCACTGACTCCTTCAGGCAATTGGCAGCAGCGGCGACCGACCGTCTTCTTGGTGCGCCCTGACAATTGCAACTTTTGTGCTGTGCAGTGGGCCATTCCCTCAAGTTTTTCTTCGTGGACCTAGATCGAGATGTGTCCTGAAATATCAGATACTGCTGATTTCCGAAACCTGTTGCCGGGTTGCCCGTCAACGGAAACTCTCTCTGTCCACCAGAACAGCGGCAACCGACTCCTTCAGGCATTCGGTAGCAGCGGCGACGGACCGTCTTCTTGGTGCGCCCTGACAAGTGCATCTTTTTTTGCTGTGCAGTGGGCCATTCCTTCAAGTTTTTCTTCGTGGACCTAGATCGAGATGTGTACTGAAATATCAGATATTGCTCATTGCCGAAACCTGTTGCCGAGTTGCCCTTAGACGGAAACTCTGTCCCCGAAAACAACGCCCACCGACTCCTTCAGGCATTCGGCAGCTGCGGCGACGGACAGTCTTCTTGGTGCGCCCTGAGAAGTGCATCTTTTGTGCTGTGCAGTGGGCCATTCCTTCAAGTTTTTCTTCGTGGACCTAGATCGAGATGTGTACTGAAATATCAGATATTGCTGATTGCCGAAACCTGTTGCCGGGTGGGCCGTCAACGGAAACTCTGTGTGTCCACCAGAACAACGGCAACCGACGCCTTCAGGTATTCGGTAGCTGCGGCGACGGACAGTCTTCTTGGTGCGCCCTGACAAGTGCATCTTTTTTTGCTGTGCAGTGGGCCATTCCTTCAAGTTTCTCTTCGTGGCCCTAGATCAAGATGTGTCCTGAAATATCGGATATTGCTGATTGGCGAAACCGGTTGCCGAGTTGCCCTTCAATGGAAACTCTGTCTGTCCCCGAAAACAGTGTCCACCGACTCCTTCAGGCATTCGGTAGCAGCGGCGACGGACCGTCTTCTTGGTGCGCCCTGACAAGTGCATCTTTTTTTGCTGTGCAGTGGGCCATTCCTTCAAGTTTCTCTTCGTGGCCCTATATCAAGCTTTGTCCTTAAATATCGGACATTGCAGACTGGCGAAACCTTTGCCGGGTTGATAGTCAACGGAAACTCTGTGTGTCCACCAGAACAACGCCAACCGACTCCTTCAGGCATTCGGTAGCAGCGGCGACGGACCGTCTTCTTGGTGCGCCCTGACAAGTGCATCTTTTTTTGCTGTGCAGTGGGCCATTCCTTCAAGTTTCTCTTCGTGGCCCTAGATCAAGCTGTATCTTTGAATATCGCACATTGATGATTGGCGAAACCTTATTCCAGGTTGCTTGTCAAAGGAAACTCTGTCTGTCCACCAAAACAACGCCCACCGACTCCTTCAGGCATTCGGTAGCAGCGGCGACGGACCGTCTTCTTGGTGCGCCCTGACAAGTGCAACTTTTATGCTGTGCAGTGGGGCATTCCTTCAAGTTTCTATTCTTGGACCTAGATCAAGATGTGTCCTCATATAACGGATATTGCTGATTGGAGAAATCTGTTGCCGAGTTGCCCGTCAATGGAAACTCTGTCTTTCCATCAAAACAACGCCCACCGACTCCTTCAGGCATTCGGTAGCAGCGGCGACGGACCGTCTTCTTGGTGCGCCCTGAGAAGTGCATCTTTTTTGCTGTGCAGTGGGCCATTCCTTCAAGTTTTTCTTCGTGGCCCTAGATCAAGCTGTGTCCTGAGTTATCGGACATTGCTGATTGGCGAAACCTGTTGCCGGGTTCCCCGTCAACGGAAACTCTGTCTGTCCACCAAAACAACGCCCACCGACTCCTTCAGGCATTTGGTAGCAGCGACGACGGACCGCGTGCTTGGTGCGCCCTCACAAGTGCATGTTTTTTGCTGCGCAGTGGGCCATTCCTTGAAGTTTCTCTTCGTGGCCCTTGATCAAGCTGTGTCCTGAATTATCGAACATTGCTGATTGCCGAAACCTGGCCCGTCAGCGGAAACTTTCTGTCCACCAAAACAACTCCCACCGACTCCTTCAGGCACTTGGCAGCAGCGGCGATGAATCGTCTTCTTGGTGCGCCCTGACAAGTGCAACTTTTGTGCTGTGCAGTGGGCCATTCCCTCAAGTTTTTCTTCGTGGACCTAGATCGAGATGTGTCCTGAAATATCAGATACTGCTGATTTCCGAAACCTGTTGCCGGGTTGCCCGTCAACGGAAACTCTGTCTGTCCACCAAAACAGCGGCAACCGACTCCTTCAGGCATTCGGTAGCAGCGGCGACGGACCGTCTTCTTGGTGCGCCCTGACAAGTGCATCTTTTTTTGCTGTGCAGTGGGCCATTCCTTCAAGTTTCTCTTCGTGGCCCTAGATCAAGATGTGTCCTGAAATATCGGACATTGCTGATTGGCGAAACCTGTTGCCGGGTTGCCCGTAAACGGAAACTCTCTCTATCCACCAAAACAACGCCCACCGACTCATTCAGGCATTCGGTAGCAGCGGCGACGGACCGTCGCCTTGGTGCGCCCTGAGAAGTACAACTTCTTGCTGTGCAGTGGGCCATTCCTTCAAGTTTCTCTTCGTGGCCCTAGATCAAGCTGTGTCTTGAAATATCGGACATTGCTGATTGGCGAAAGCTTTTGCCAGGTTGCCCGTCAGCGGAAACTGCCTGTCCACTAAAACCACTCCCACTGACTCCTTCAGGCAATTGGCAGCAGCGGCGACCGACCGTCTTCTTGGTGCGCCCTGACAATTGCAACTTTTGTGCTGTGCAGTGGGCCATTCCCTCAAGTTTTTCTTCGTGGACCTAGATCGAGATGTGTCCTGAAATATCAGATACTGCTGATCTCCGAAACCTGTTGCCGGGTTGCCCGTCAACGGAAACTCTCTCTGTCCAGCAGAACAGCGGTAACCGACTCCTTCAGGCATTCGGTAGCAGCGGCGACGGACAGTCTTCTTGGTGCGCCCTGACAAGTGCATCTTTTTTTGCTGTGCAGTGGGCCATTCCTTCAAGTTTCTCTTCGTGGACCTAGATCGAGATGTGTACTGAAATATCAGATATTGCTGATTGCCGAAACCTGTTGCCGAGTTGTCCTTAGACGGAAACTCTGTCTGTCCCCGAAAACAACGCCCACCGACTCCTTCAGGCATTCGGCAGCTGCGGCGACGGACAGTCTTCTTGGTGCGCCCTGAGAAGTGCATCTTTTGTGCTGTGCAGTGGGCCATTCCTTCAAGTTTTTCTTCGTGGACCTAGATCGAGATGTGTACTGAAATATCAGATATTGCTGATTGCCGAAACCTGTTGCCGGGTGGGCCGTCAACGGAAACTCTGTGTGTGCACCAGAACAACGGCAACCGACTCCTTCAGGCATTCGGTAGCAGCGGCGACGGACAGTCTTCTTGGTGCGCCCTGACAAGTGCATCTTTTTTTGCTGTGCAGTGGGCCATTCCTTCAAGTTTCTCTTCGTGGCCCTAGATCAAGATGTGTCCTGAAATATCGGATATTGCTGATTGGCGAAACCGGTTGCCGAGTTGCCCTTCAATGGAAACTCTGTCTGTCCCCGAAAACAGTGTCCACCGACTCCTTCAGGCATTTGCCAGCATCGGCGATGAACCGTCCTCTTGGTGCGCACTGACAAGTGCAACTTTTGTGCTGTGCAGTGGGCCATTCCTTCAAGTTTTTCTTCGTGGCCCTAGATGAACATGTGTCCTGAAATATCAGATACTGCTGATTGCCGAAACCTGTTGCCGGGTTGCCCGTCAACGGAAACTCTGTCCACCAGAACAACGCCAACCGACTCCTTCAGGCATTCGGTAGCAGCGGCGACGGACCGTCTTCTTGGTGCGCCCTGACAAGTGCATCTTTTTTTGCTGTGCATTGGGCCATTCCTTCAAGTTTCTCTTCGTGGCCCTAGATCAAGATGTGTCCTGAAATATCGGATATTGCTGATTGGCGAAACCTGTTGCCGGGTTGCCCGTCAATGGAAAGTCTGTCTGTCCACCAAAACAAAGTCCACCGACTCCTTCAGGCATTTGGTAGCAGCGACGACGGACCGTCTTCTTGGTGCGCCCTGAGAAGTGCATCTTTCTTGCTGTGCATTGGGCCATTCCTTCAAGTTTTCCTTCGTGGCAATAGATTCTGTCCAACAAAACAACGCCCACCGACTCCTTCAGGCATATGGTAGCAGCGACGACGGACCGTCTTCTTGGTGCGCCCTGACAAGTGCAACTTTTGTGCTGTGCAGTGTGCCATTCCTTTAAGTTTCTCTTCGTGGCCTTAGATCAAGATGTGTCCTGAAATATCGGATATTGCTGATTGGCGAAACCTGTTGCCGGGTTGCCTGTCAACGGAAACTCTGTCTGTCTTCGAAAACAACGTTCACCGACTCTTTTAGGCATTTGGCAGCTGCGGCGATAGACCGTTTTCTTGGTGCGCCCTGACAAGTGCAACTTTTATGCTGTGCAGTGGGGCATTCCTTCAAGTTTCTATTCGTGGACCTAGATCAAGATGTGTCCTCATATAACGGATATTGCTGATTGGCGAAATCTGTTGCCGAGTTGCCCGTCAATTGAAACTCGGTCTTTCCATCAAAACAACGCCCACCGACTCCTTCAGGCATTCGGTAGCAGCGGCGACGGACCGTCTTCTTGGTGCGCCCTGAGAAGTGCATCTTTTTTGCTGTGCAGTGGGCCATTCCTTCAAGTTTTTCTTCGTGCCCCTAGATCAAGCTGTGTCCTGAATTATCGGACATTGCTGATTGGCGAAACCTGTTGCCGGGTTCCCTTCAACGGAAACTCTGTTTGTCCACCAAAACAACGCCCACCGACTCCTTCAGGCATTTGGTAGCAGCGACGACGGACCGTCTGCTTGGTGCGCCCTCACAAGTGCAACTTTTTTGCTGCGCAGTTGGCCATTCCTTGAAGTTTCTCTTCGTGGCCCTTGATCAAGCTGTGTCCTGAATTATCGAACATTGCTGATTGCGGAAACCTGGCCCGTCAGCGGAAAGTTCCTGTCCACCAAAACAACTCCCACCGACTCCTTCAGGCACTTGGCAGCAGCGGCGATGAATCGTCTTCTTGGTGCGCCCTGACAAGTGCAACCTTTGTGCTGTGCAGTGGGCCATTCCCTCAAGTTTTTCTTCGTGGACCTAGATCGAGATGTGTCCTGAAATATCAGATACTGCTGATTTCCGAAACCTGTTGCCGGGTTGCCTGTCAACGGAAACTCTGTCTGTCCACCAAAACAGCGGCAACCGACTCCTTCAGGCATTCGGTAGCAGCGGCGACGGACCGTCTTCTTGGTGCGCCCTGACAAGTGCATCTTTTTTTGCAGTGCAGTGGGCCATTCCTTCAAGTTTCTCTTCGTGGCCCTAGATCAAGATGTGTCCTGAAATATCGGACATTGCTGATTGGCGAAACCTGTTGCCGGGTTGCCTGTCAACGGAAACTCTGTCTGTCTTCGAAAACAACGTTCACCGACTCTTTTAGGCATTTGGCAGCTGCGGCGATAGACCGTTTTCTTGGTGCGCCCTGACAAGTGCAACTTTTATGCTGTGCAGTGGGGCATTCCTTCAAGTTTCTATTCGTGGACCTAGATCAAGATGTGTCCTCATATAACGGATATTGCTGATTGGCGAAATCTGTTGCCGAGTTGCCCGTCAATTGAAACTCGGTCTTTCCATCAAAACAACGCCCACCGACTCCTTCAGGCATTCGGTAGCAGCGGCGACGGACCGTCTTCTTGGTGCGCCCTGAGAAGTGCATCTTTTTTGCTGTGCAGTGGGCCATTCCTTCAAGTTTTTCTTCGTGCCCCTAGATCAAGCTGTGTCCTGAATTATCGGACATTGCTGATTGGCGAAACCTGTTGCCGGGTTCCCTTCAACGGAAACTCTGCCTGTCCACCAAAACAACGCCCACCGACTCCTTCAGGCATTTGGTAGCAGCGACGACGGACCGTCTGTTTGGTGCGCCCTCACAAGTGCAACTTTTTTGCTGCGCAGTTGGCCATTCCTTGAAGTTTCTCTTCGTGGCCCTTGATCAAGCTGTGTCCTGAATTATCGAACATTGCTGATTGCGGAAACCTGGCCCGTCAGCGGAAACTTCCTGTCCACCAAAACAACTCCCACCGACTCCTTCAGGCACTTGGCAGCAGCGGCGATGAATCGTCTTCTTGGTGCGCCCTGACAAGTGCAACTTTTGTGCTGTGCAGTGGGCCATTCCCTCAAGTTTTTCTTCGTGGACCTAGATCGAGATGTGTCCTGAAATATCAGATACTGCTGATTTCCGAAACCTGTTGCCGGGTTGCCTGTCAACGGAAACTCTGTCTGTCTACAAAACAGCGGCAACCGACTCCTTCAGGCATTCGGTAGCAGCGGCGACGGACCGTCTTCTTGGTGCGCCCTGACAAGTGCATCTTTTTTTGCTGTGCAGTGGGCCATTCCTTCATGTTTCTCTTCGTGGCCCTAGATCAAGCTGTGTCTTGAAATATCGGACATTGCTGATTGGCGAAAGCTTTTGCCAGGTTGCCCGTCAGCGGAAACTGCCTGTCCACTAAAACCACTCCCACTGACTCCTTCAGGCAATTGGCAGCAGCGGCGACCGACCGTCTTCTTGGTGCGCCCTGACAATTGCAACTTTTGTGCTGTGCAGTGGGCCATTCCCTCAAGTTTTTCTTCGTGGACCTAGATCGAGATGTGTACTGAAATATCAGATATTGCTGATTGCCGAAACCTGTTGCCGAGTTGCCCTTAGACGGAAACTCTGTCTGTCCCCGAAAACAACGCCCACCGACTCCTTCAGGCATTCGGCAGCTGCGGCGACGGATAGTCTTCTTGGTGCGCCCTGAGAAGTGCATCTTTTGTGCTGTGCAGTGGGCCATTCCTTCAAGTTTTTCTTCGTGGACCTAGATCGAGATGTGTACTGAAATATCAGATATTGCTGATTGCCGAAACCTGTTGCCGGGTGGGCCGTCAACGGAAACTCTGTGTGTGCACCAGAACAACGGCAACCGACTCCTTCAGGCATTCGGTAGCAGCGGCGACGGACAGTCTTCTTGGTGCGCCCTGACAAGTGCATCTTTTTTTGCTGTGCAGTGGGCCATTCCTTCAAGTTTCTCTTCGTGGCCCTAGATCAAGATGTGTCCTGAAATATCGGATATTGCTGATTGGCGAAACCGGTTGCCGAGTTGCCCTTCAATGGAAACTCTGTCTGTCCCCGAAAACAGTGTCCACCGACTCCTTCAGGCATTTGCCAGCATCGGCGATGAACCGTCCTCTTGGTGCGCACTGACAAGTGCAACTTTTGTGCTGTGCAGTGGGCCATTCCTTCAAGTTTTTCTTCGTGGCCCTAGATGAACATGTGTCCTGAAATATCAGATACTGCTGATTGCCGAAACCTGTTGCCGGGTTGCCCGTCAACGGAAACTCTGTCCACCAGAACAACGCCAACCGACTCCTTCAGGCATTCGGTAGCAGCGGCGACGGACCGTCTTCTTGGTGCGCCCTGACAAGTGCATCTTTTTTTGCTGTGCATTGGGCCATTCCTTCAAGTTTCTCTTCGTGGCCCTAGATCAAGATGTGTCCTGAAATATCGGATATTGCTGATTGGCGAAACCTGTTGCCGGGTTGCCCGTCAATGGAAAGTCTGTCTGTCCACCAAAACAAAGTCCACCGACTCCTTCAGGCATTTGGTAGCAGCGACGACGGACCGTCTTCTTGGTGCGCCCTGAGAAGTGCATCTTTCTTGCTGTGCATTGGGCCATTCCTTCAAGTTTTCCTTCGTGGCAATAGATTCTGTCCAACAAAACAACGCCCACCGACTCCTTCAGGCATATGGTAGCAGCGACGACGGACCGTCTTCTTGGTGCGCCCTGACAAGTGCAACTTTTGTGCTGTGCAGTGTGCCATTCCTTTAAGTTTCTCTTCGTGGCCCTAGATCAAGATGTGTCCTGAAATATCGGATATTGCTGATTGGCGAAACCTGTTGCCGGGTTGCCTGTCAACGGAAACTCTGTCTGTCTTCGAAAACAACGTTCACCGACTCTTTTAGGCATTTGGCAGCTGCGGCGATAGACCGTTTTCTTGGTGCGCCCTGACAAGTGCAACTTTTATGCTGTGCAGTGGGGCATTCCTTCAAGTTTCTATTCGTGGACCTAGATCAAGATGTGTCCTCATATAACGGATATTGCTGATTGGCGAAATCTGTTGCCGAGTTGCCCGTCAATTGAAACTCGGTCTTTCCATCAAAACAACGCCCACCGACTCCTTCAGGCATTCGGTAGCAGCGGCGACGGACCGTCTTCTTGGTGCGCCCTGAGAAGTGCATCTTTTTTGCTGTGCAGTGGGCCATTCCTTCATGTTTCTCTTCGTGGCCCTAGATCAAGCTGTGTCTTGAAATATCGGACATTGCTGATTGGCGAAAGCTTTTGCCAGGTTGCCCGTCAGCGGAAACTGCCTGTCCACTAAAACCACTCCCACTGACTCCTTCGGGCAATTGGCAGCAGCGGCGACCGACCGTCTTCTTGGTGCGCCCTGACAATTGCAACTTTTGTGCTGTGCAGTGGGCCATTCCCTCAAGTTTTTCTTCGTGGACCTAGATCGAGATGTGTACTGAAATATCAGATATTGCTGATTGCCGAAACCTGTTGCCGAGTTGCCCTTAGACGGAAACTCTGTCTGTCCCCGAAAACAACGCCCACCGACTCCTTCAGGCATTCGGCAGCTGCGGCGACGGATAGTCTTCTTGGTGCGCCCTGAGAAGTGCATCTTTTGTGCTGTGCAGTGGGCCATTCCTTCAAGTTTTTCTTCGTGGACCTAGATCGAGATGTGTACTGAAATATCAGATATTGCTGATTGCCGAAACCTGTTGCCGGGTGGGCCGTCAACGGAAACTCTGTGTGTGCACCAGAACAACGGCAACCGACTCCTTCAGGCATTCGGTAGCAGCGGCGACGGACAGTCTTCTTGGTGCGCCCTGACAAGTGCATCTTTTTTTGCTGTGCAGTGGGCCATTCCTTCAAGTTTCTCTTCGTGGCCCTAGATCAAGATGTGTCCTGAAATATCGGATATTGCTGATTGGCGAAACCGGTTGCCGAGTTGCCCTTCAATGGAAACTCTGTCTGTCCCCGAAAACAGTGTCCACCGACTCCTTCAGGCATTTGCCAGCATCGGCGATGAACCGTCCTCTTGGTGCGCACTGACAAGTGCAACTTTTGTGCTGTGCAGTGGGCCATTCCTTCAAGTTTTTCTTCGTGGCCCTAGATGAACATGTGTCCTGAAATATCAGATACTGCTGATTGCCGAAACCTGTTGCCGGGTTGCCCGTCAACGGAAACTCTGTCCACCAGAACAACGCCCACCGACTCCTTCAGGCATATGGTAGCAGCGACGACGGACCGTCTTCTTGGTGCGCCCTGACAAGTGCAACTTTTGTGCTGTGCAGTGTGCCATTCCTTTAAGTTTCTCTTCGTGGCCCTAGATCAAGATGTGTCCTGAAATATCGGATATTGCTGATTGGCGAAACCTGTTGCCGGGTTGCCTGTCAACGGAAACTCTGTCTGTCTTCGAAAACAACGTTCACCGACTCTTTTAGGCATTTGGCAGCTGCGGCGATAGACCGTTTTCTTGGTGCGCCCTGACAAGTGCAACTTTTATGCTGTGCAGTGGGGCATTCCTTCAAGTTTCTATTCGTGGACCTAGATCAAGATGTGTCCTCATATAACGGATATTGCTGATTGGCGAAATCTGTTGCCGAGTTGCCCGTCAATTGAAACTCTCTCTATCTACCAAAACAACGCCCACCGACTCATTCAGGCATTCGGTAGCAGCGGCGACGGACCGTCGCCTAGGTGCGCCCTGACAAGTGCATCTTTTTTTGCTGTGCAGTGGGCCATTCCTTCATGTTTCTCTTCGTGGCCCTAGATCAAGCTGTGTCTTGAAATATCGGACATTGCTGATTGGCGAAAGCTTTTGCCAGGTTGCCCGTCAGCGGAAACTGCCTGTCCACTAAAACCACTCCCACTGACTCCTTCAGGCAATTGGCAGCAGCGGCGACCGACCGTCTTCTTGGTGCGCCCTGACAATTGCAACTTTTGTGCTGTGCAGTGGGCCATTCCCTCAAGTTTTTCTTCGTGGACCTAGATCGAGATGTGTACTGAAATATCAGATATTGCTGATTGCCGAAACCTGTTGCCGAGTTGCCCTTAGACGGAAACTCTGTCTGTCCCCGAAAACAACGCCCACCGACTCCTTCAGGCATTCGGCAGCTGCGGCGACGGATAGTCTTCTTGGTGCGCCCTGAGAAGTGCATCTTTTGTGCTGTGCAGTGGGCCATTCCTTCAAGTTTTTCTTCGTGGACCTAGATCGAGATGTGTACTGAAATATCAGATATTGCTGATTGCCGAAACCTGTTGCCGGGTGGGCCGTCAACGGAAACTCTGTGTGTGCACCAGAACAACGGCAACCGACTCCTTCAGGCATTCGGTAGCAGCGGCGACGGACAGTCTTCTTGGTGCGCCCTGACAAGTGCATCTTTTTTTGCTGTGCAGTGGGCCATTCCTTCAAGTTTCTCTTCGTGGCCCTAGATCAAGATGTGTCCTGAAATATCGGATATTGCTGATTGGCGAAACCGGTTGCCGAGTTGCCCTTCAATGGAAACTCTGTCTGTCCCCGAAAACAGTGTCCACCGACTCCTTCAGGCATTTGCCAGCATCGGCGATGAACCGTCCTCTTGGTGCGCACTGACAAGTGCAACTTTTGTGCTGTGCAGTGGGCCATTCCTTCAAGTTTTTCTTCGTGGCCCTAGATGAACATGTGTCCTGAAATATCAGATACTGCTGATTGCCGAAACCTGTTGCCGGGTTGCCCGTCAACGGAAACTCTGTCCACCAGAACAACGCCAACCGACTCCTTCAGGCATTCGGTAGCAGCGGCGACGGACCGTCTTCTTGGTGCGCCCTGACAAGTGCATCTTTTTTTGCTGTGCATTGGGCCATTCCTTCAAGTTTCTCTTCGTGGCCCTAGATCAAGATGTGTCCTGAAATATCGGATATTGCTGATTGGCGAAACCTGTTGCCGGGTTGCCCGTCAATTGAAAGTCTGTCTGTCCACCAAAACAAAGTCCACCGACTCCTTCAGGCATTTGGTAGCAGCGACGACGGACCGTCTTCTTGGTGCGCCCTGAGAAGTGCATCTTTCTTGCTGTGCATTGGGCCATTCCTTCAAGTTTTCCTTCGTGGCAATAGATTCTGTCCAACAAAACAACGCCCACCGACTCCTTCAGGCATATGGTAGCAGCGACGACGGACCGTCTTCTTGGTGCGCCCTGACAAGTGCAACTTTTGTGCTGTGCAGTGTGCCATTCCTTTAAGTTTCTCTTCGTGGCCCTAGATCAAGATGTGTCCTGAAATATCGGATATTGCTGATTGGCGAAACCTGTTGCCGGGTTGCCTGTCAACGGAAACTCTGTCTGTCTTCGAAAACAACGTTCACCGACTCTTTTAGGCATTTGGCAGCTGCGGCGATAGACCGTTTTCTTGGTGCGCCCTGACAAGTGCAACTTTTATGCTGTGCAGTGGGGCATTCCTTCAAGTTTCTATTCGTGGACCTAGATCAAGATGTGTCCTCATATAACGGATATTGCTGATTGGCGAAATCTGTTGCCGAGTTGCCCGTCAATTGAAACTCGGTCTTTCCATCAAAACAACGCCCACCGACTCCTTCAGGCATTCGGTAGCAGCGGCGACGGACCGTCTTCTTGGTGCGCCCTGAGAAGTGCATCTTTTTTGCTGTGCAGTGGGCCATTCCTTCAAGTTTTTCTTCGTGCCCCTAGATCAAGCTGTGTCCTGAATTATCGGACATTGCTGATTGGCGAAACCTGTTGCCGGGTTCCCTTCAACGGAAACTCTGTCTGTCCACCAAAACAACGCCCACCGACTCCTTCAGGCATTTGGTAGCAGCGACGACGGACCGTCTGCTTGGTGCGCCCTCACAAGTGCAACTTTTTTGCTGCGCAGTTGGCCATTCCTTGAAGTTTCTCTTCGTGGCCCTTGATCAAGCTGTGTCCTGAATTATCGAACATTGCTGATTGCGGAAACCTGGCCCGTCAGCGGAAACTTCCTGTCCACCAAAACAACTCCCACCGACTCCTTCAGGCACTTGGCAGCAGCGGCGATGAATCGTCTTCTTGGTGCGCCCTGACAAGTGCAACTTTTGTGCTGTTGCAGTGGGCCATTCCCTCAAGTTTTTCTTCGTGGACCTAGATCGAGATGTGTCCTGAAATATCAGATACTGCTGATTTCCGAAACCTGTTGCCGGGTTGCCTGTCAACGGAAACTCTGTCCACCAAAACAGCGGCAACCGAATCCTTCAGGCATTCGGTAGCAGCGGCGACGGACCGTCTTCTTGGTGCGCCCTGACAAGTGCATCTTTTTTTGCAGTGCAGTGGGCCATTCCTTCAAGTTTCTCTTCGTGGCCCTAGATCAAGATGTGTCCTGAAATATCGGACATTGCTGATTGGCGAAACCTGTTGCCGGGTTGCCTGTCAACGGAAACTCTGTCTGTCTTCGAAAACAACGTTCACCGACTCTTTTAGGCATTTGGCAGCTGCGGCGATAGACCGTTTTCTTGGTGCGCCCTGACAAGTGCAACTTTTATGCTGTGCAGTGGGGCATTCCTTCAAGTTTCTATTCGTGGACCTAGATCAAGATGTGTCCTCATATAACGGATATTGCTGATTGGCGAAATCTGTTGCCGAGTTGCCCGTCAATTGAAACTCGGTCTTTCCATCAAAACAACGCCCACCGACTCCTTCAGGCATTCGGTAGCAGCGGCGACGGACCGTCTTCTTGGTGCGCCCTGAGAAGTGCATCTTTTTGCTGTGCAGTGGGCCATTCCTTCAAGTTTTTCTTCGTGCCCCTAGATCAAGCTGTGTCCTGAATTATCGGACATTGCTGATTGGCGAAACCTGTTGCCGGGTTCCCTTCAACGGAAACTCTGCCTGTCCACCAAAACAACGCCCACCGACTCCTTCAGGCATTTGGTAGCAGCGACGACGGACCGTCTGTTTGGTGCGCCCTCACAAGTGCAACTTTTTTGCTGCGCAGTTGGCCATTCCTTGAAGTTTCTCTTCGTGGCCCTTGATCAAGCTGTGTCCTGAATTATCGAACATTGCTGATTGCGGAAACCTGGCCCGTCAGCGGAAACTTCCTGTCCACCAAAACAACTCCCACCGACTCCTTCAGGCACTTGGCAGCAGCGGCGATGAATCGTCTTCTTGGTGCGCCCTGACAAGTGCAACTTTTGTGCTGTGCAGTGGGCCATTCCCTCAAGTTTTTCTTCGTGGACCTAGATCGAGATGTGTCCTGAAATATCAGATACTGCTGATTTCCGAAACCTGTTGCCGGGTTGCCTGTCAACGGAAACTCTGTCTGTCCACCAAAACAGCGGCAACCGACTCCTTCAGGCATTCGGTAGCAGCGGCGACGGACCGTCTTCTTGGTGCGCCCTGACAAGTGCATCTTTTTTTGCTGTGCAGTGGGCCATTCCTTCAAGTTTCTCTTCGTGGCCCTAGATCAAGATGTGTCCTGAAATATCGGACATTGCTGATTGGCGAAACCTGTTGCCGGGTTGCCCGTAAACGGAAACTCTCTCTATCTACCAAAACAACGCCCACCGACTCATTCAGGCATTCGGTAGCAGCGGCGACGGACCGTCGCCTAGGTGCGCCCTGACAAGTGCATCTTTTTTTGCTGTGCAGTGGGCCATTCCTTCATGTTTCTCTTCGTGGCCCTAGATCAAGCTGTGTCTTGAAATATCGGACATTGCTGATTGGCGAAAGCTTTTGCCAGGTTGCCCGTCAGCGGAAACTGCCTGTCCACTAAAACCACTCCCACTGACTCCTTCAGGCAATTGGCAGCAGCGGCGACCGACCGTCTTCTTGGTGCGCCCTGACAATTGCAACTTTTGTGCTGTGCAGTGGGCCATTCCCTCAAGTTTTTCTTCGTGGACCTAGATCGAGATGTGTACTGAAATATCAGATATTGCTGATTGCCGAAACCTGTTGCCGAGTTGCCCTTAGACGGAAACTCTGTCTGTCCCCGAAAACAACGCCCACCGACTCCTTCAGGCATTCGGCAGCTGCGGCGACGGACAGTCTTCTTGGTGCGCCCTGAGAAGTGCATCTTTTGTGCTGTGCAGTGGGCCATTCCTTCAAGTTTTTCTTCTTGGACCTAGATCGAGATGTGTACTGAAATATCAGATATTGCTGATTGCCAAAACCTGTTGCCGGGTGGGCCGTCAACGGAAACTCTGTGTGTCCACCAGAACAACGGCAACCGACTCCTTCAGGCATTCGGTAGCTGCGGCGACGGACAGTCTTCTTGGTGGGCCCTGACAAGTGCATCTTTTTTTGCTGTGCAGTGGGCCATTCCTTCAAGTTTCTCTTCGTGGCCCTAGATCAAGATGTGTCCTGAAATATCGGATATTGCTGATTGGCGAAACCGGTTGCCGAGTTGCCCTTCAATGGAAACTCTGTCTGTCCCCGAAAACAATGTCCACCGACTAATTCAGGCATTTGCCAGCATCGGCGATGAACCGTCCTCTTGGTGCGCACTGACAAGTGCAACTTTTGTGCTGTGCAGTGGGCCATTCCTTCAAGTTTTTCTTCGTGGCCCTAGATCAACATGTGTCCTCAAATATCGGATATTGCTGATTGGCGAAACCTGTTGCCGGGTTGCCCGTCAATGGAAATTCTGTCTGTCCACCAAAACATCGCCCACCGACTCCTTTAGGCATTTGGTAGCAGCGACGACGGACCGTCTTCTTGGTGCGCCCTGACAAGTGCATCTTTTTTTGCTGTGCAGTGGGCCATTCCTTCAAGTTTCTCTTCGTGGCCCTAGATCAAGCTGTGTCTTTAAATATCGCACATTGATGATTGGCGAAACATTCTGGCGGGTTGCTTGTCAACGGCAACTATGTCCCCGAAAACAACGTCCACCGACTCCTTCAGGCATTTGGCAGCTGCGGCGACAGACCGTCTTCTTGGTGCGCCCTGACAAGTGCAACTTTCGTGCTGTGCAGTGGGCCATTCGTTGAAGCTTCTTTTCGTGGCCCTAGATCACGATGTGTCCTGAAATATCGGACATTGCTGATTGACGAAACCTGTTGCCGGGTTGCCCGTCAACGGAAACTCTCTCTGTCCACCAAAACAACGCCCACCGACTCCTTCAGACATTCGGTAGCAGCGGCGACGGACCGTCTTCTTGGTGCGCCCTGACAAGTGCATCTTTTTTTGCTGTGCAGTGGGCCATTCCTTCAAATTTCTCTTCGTGGCCCTAGATCAAGATGTGTCCTGAAATATCGGACATTGCTGATTGGTGAAACCTGTTGCCGGGTTGCCCGTAAACGGAAACTCTCTCTATCCACCAAAACAACGCCCACCGACTCATTCAGGCATTCGGTTGCAGCGGCGACGGACCGTCGCCTTGGTGCGCCCTGAGAAGTACAACTTCTTGCTGTCTTGCTGTGCAGTGGGCCATTCCTTCAAGTTTCTCTTCGTGGCCCTAGATCAAGCTGTGTCTTGAAATATCGGACATTGCTGATTGGCGAAAGCTTTTGCCAGGTTGCCCGTCAGCGGAAACTGCCTGTCCACTAAAACCACTCCCACTGACTCCTTCAGGCAATTGGCAGCAGCGGCGACCGACCGTCTTCTTGGTGCGCCCTGACAATTGCAACTTTTGTGCTGTGCAGTGGGCCATTCCCTCAAGTTTTTCCTCGTGGACCTAGATCGAGATGTGTCCTGAAATATCAGATACTGCTGATTTCCGAAACCTGTTGCCGGGTTGCCCGTCAACGGAAACTCTCTCTGTCCACCAGAACAGCGGCAACCGACTCCTTCAGGCATTCGGTAGCAGCGGCGACGGACCGTCTTCTTGGTGCGCCCTGACAACTGCATCTTTTTTGCTGTGCAGTCGGCCATTCCTTCAAGTTTTTCTTCGTGGACCTAGATCAAGATGTGTCCTGAAATATCGGATATTGCTGATTGGCGAAACCGGTTGCCGAGTTGCCCTTCAATGGAAACTCTGTCTGTCCCCGAAAACAGTGTCCACCGACTCCTTCAGGCATTTGCCAGCATCGGCGATGAACCGTCCTCTTGGTGCGCACTGACAAGTGCAACTTTTGTGCTGTGCAGTGGGCCATTCCTTCAAGTTTTTCTTCGTGGCCCTAGATGAACATGTGTCCTGAAATATCAGATACTGCTGATTTCCGAAACCTGTTGCCGGGTTGCCCGTCAACGGAAACTCTGTCTGTCCACCAGAACAGCGGGAAATGACTCCTTCAGGCATTCGGTAGCAGCGGCGACGGACCGTCTTCTTGGTGCGCCCTGACAAGTGCATCTTTTTTTGCTGTGCAGTGGGCATTCCTTCAAGTTCATCTTCGTGGCCCTAGATCAAGCTGTGTCCTGAAATATCGGACATTGCTGATTGGCGAAACCTGTTGCCGGGTTGCCCGTAAACGGAAACTCTCTCTATCCACCAAAACAACGCCCACCGACTCATTCAGGCATTCGGTAGCAGCGGCGACGGACCGTCTCCTTGGTGCGCCCTGAGAACTGCAACTTCTTGCTGTGCAGTGGGCCATTCCTTCAAGTTTCTCTTCGTGGCCCTAGATCAAGCTGTCTCTTGAAATATCGGACATTGCTGATTGGCGAAACCTTTTGCCAGGTTGCCCGTCAGCGGAATCTGCCTGTCCACTAAAACCACTCCCACTGACTCCTTCAGGCAATTGGCAGCAGCGCCGACCGACCGTCTTCTTGGTGCGCCCTGACAATTGCAACTTTTGTACTGTGCAGTGGGCCATTCCCTCAAGTTTTTCTTCGTGGACCTAGATCGAGATGTGTCCTGAAATATCAGATACTGCTGATTTCCGAAACCTGTTGCCGGGTTGCCCGTCAACGGAAACTCTGTCTGTCCACCAGAACAGCGGCAACCGACTCCTTCAGGCATTCGGTCGCAGCGGCGACGGACCGTCTTCTTGGTGCGCCCTGACAAGTGCATCTTTTTTTGCTGTGCAGTGGGCCATTCCTTCAAGTTTCTCTTCGTGGCCCTAGATCAAGATGTGTCCTGAAATATCGGACATTGCTGATTGGCGAAACCTGTTGCCGGGTTGCCCGTAAACGGAAACTCTCTCTATCTACCAAAACAACGCCCACCGACTCATTCAGGCATTCGGTAGCAGCGGCGACGGACCGTCGCCTAGGTGCGCCCTGACAAGTGCATCTTTTTTTGCTGTGCAGTGGGCCATTCCTTCATGTTTCTCTTCGTGGCCCTAGATCAAGCTGTGTCTTGAAATATCGGACATTGCTGATTGGCGAAAGCTTTTGCCAGGTTGCCCGTCAGCGGAAACTGCCTGTCCACTAAAACCACTCCCACTGACTCCTTCAGGCAATTGGCAGCAGCGGCGACCGACCGTCTTCTTGGTGCGCCCTGACAATTGCAACTTTTGTGCTGTGCAGTGGGCCATTCCCTCAAGTTTTTCTTCGTGGACCTAGATCGAGATGTGTACTGAAATATCAGATATTGCTGATTGCCGAAACCTGTTGCCGAGTTGCCCTTAGACGGAAACTCTGTCTGTGCCCGAAAACAACGCCCACCGACTCCTTCAGGCATTCGGCAGCTGCGGCGACGGACAGTCTTCTTGGTGCGCCCTGAGAAGTGCATCTTTTGTGCTGTGCAGTGGGCCATTCCTTCAAGTTTTTCTTCTTGGACCTAGATCGAGATGTGTACTGAAATATCAGATATTGCTGATTGCCAAAACCTGTTGCCGGGTGGGCCGTCAACGGAAACTCTGTGTGTCCACCAGAACAACGGCAACCGACTCCTTCAGGCATTCGGTAGCTGCGGCGACGGACAGTCTTCTTGGTGCGCCCTGACAAGTGCATCTTTTTTTGCTGTGCAGTGGGCCATTCCTTCAAGTTTCTCTTCGTGGCCCTAGATCAAGATGTGTCCTGAAATATCGGATATTGCTGATTGGCGAAACCGGTTGCCGAGTTGCCCTTCAATGGAAACTCTGTCTGTCCCCGAAAACAATGTCCACCGACTAATTCAGGCATTTGCCAGCATCGGCGATGAACCGTCCTCTTGGTGCGCACTGACAAGTGCAACTTTTGTGCTGTGCAGTGGGCCATTCCTTCAAGTTTTTCTTCGTGGCCCTAGATCAACATGTGTCCTCAAATATCGGATATTGCTGATTGGCGAAACCTGTTGCCGGGTTGCCCGTCAATGGAAATTCTGTCTGTCCACCATAACATCGCCCACCGACTCCTTCAGGCATTCGGTAGCAGCGGCGACGGACCGTCTTCTTGGTGCGCCCTGACAAGTGCATCTTTTTTTGCTGTGCAGTGGGCATTCCTTCAAGTTCATCTTCGTGGCCCTAGATCAAGATGTGTCCTGAAATATCGGATATTGCTGATTGGCGAAACCTGTTGCCGAGTTGCCCTTCAACGGAAACTCTGTCTGTCCCCGAAAACAACGTCCACCGACTCCTTCAGGCATTTGGCAGCTGCGGCGACAGACCGTCTTCTTGGTGCGCCCTGACAAGTGCAACTTTCGTGCTGTGCAGTGGGCCATTCGTTGAAGCTTCTTTTCGTGGCCCTAGATCACGATGTGTCCTGAAATATCGGACATTGCTGATTGACGAAACCTGTTGCCGGGTTGCCCGTCAACGGAAACTCTCTCTGTCCACCAAAACAACGCCCACCGACTCCTTCAGACATTCGGTAGCAGCGGCGACGGACCGTCTTCTTGGTGCGCCCTGACAAGTGCATCTTTTTTTGCTGTGCAGTGGGCCATTCCTTCAAATTTCTCTTCGTGGCCCTAGATCAAGATGTGTCCTGAAATATCGGACATTGCTGATTGGTGAAACCTGTTGCCGGGTTGCCCGTAAACGGAAACTCTCTCTATCCACCAAAACAACGCCCACCGACTCATTCAGGCATTCGGTTGCAGCGGCGACGGACCGTCGCCTTGGTGCGCCCTGAGAAGTACAACTTCTTGCTGTGCAGTGGGCCATTCCTTCAAGTTTCTCTTCGTGGCCCTAGATCAAGCTGTGTCTTGAAATATCGGACATTGCTGATTGGCGAAAGCTTTTGCCAGGTTGCCCGTCAGCGGAAACTGCCTGTCCACTAAAACCACTCCCACTGACTCCTTCAGGCAATTGGCAGCAGCGGCGACCGACCGTCTTCTTGGTGCGCCCTGACAATTGCAACTTTTGTGCTGTGCAGTGGGCCATTCCCTCAAGTTTTTCCTCGTGGACCTAGATCGAGATGTGTCCTGAAATATCAGATACTGCTGATTTCCGAAACCTGTTGCCGGGTTGCCCGTCAACGGAAACTCTCTCTGTCCACCAGAACAGCGGCAACCGACTCCTTCAGGCATTCGGTAGCAGCGGCGACGGACCGTCTTCTTGGTGCGCCCTGACAACTGCATCTTTTTTGCTGTGCAGTGGGCCATTCCTTCAAGTTTTTCTTCGTGGACCTAGATCAAGATGTGTCCTGAAATATCGGATATTGCTGATTGGCGAAACCGGTTGCCGAGTTGCCCTTCAATGGAAACTCTGTCTGTCCCCGAAAACAGTGTCCACCGACTCCTTCAGGCATTTGCCAGCATCGGCGATGAACCGTCCTCTTGGTGCGCACTGACAAGTGCAACTTTTGTGCTGTGCAGTGGGCCATTCCTTCAAGTTTTTCTTCGTGGCCCTAGATGAACATGTGTCCTGAAATATCAGATACTGCTGATTTCCGAAACCTGTTGCCGGGTTGCCCGTCAACGGAAACTCTGTCTGTCCACCAGAACAGCGGGAAATGACTCCTTCAGGCATTCGGTAGCAGCGGCGACGGACCGTCTTCTTGGTGCGCCCTGACAAGTGCATCTTTTTTTGCTGTGCAGTGGGCATTCCTTCAAGTTCATCTTCGTGGCCCTAGATCAAGATGTGTCCTGAAATATCGGATATTGCTGATTGGCGAAACCTGTTGCCGAGTTGCCCTTCAACGGAAACTCTGTCTGTCCCCGAAAACAACGCCCACCGACTCCTTCAGGCATTCGGCAGCTGCGGCGACGGACAGTCTTCTTGGTGCGCCCTGAGAAGTGCATCTTTTTTGCTGTGCAGTGGGCCATTCCTTCAAGTTTCTCTTCGTGGCCTTAGATCAAGCTGTGTCCTGAAATATCGGACATTGCTGATTGGCGAAACCTGTTGCCGGGCTGCCCGTAAACGGAAACTCTCTCTATCCACCAAAACAACGCCCACCGACTCATTCAGGCATTCGGTAGCAGCGGCGACGGACCGTCTCCTTGGTGCGCCCTGAGAAGTGCAACTTCTTGCTGTGCAGTGGGCCATTCCTTCAAGTTTCTCTTCGTGGCCCTAGATCAAGCTGTCTCTTGAAATATCGGACATTGCTGATTGGCGAAACCTTTTGCCAGGTTGCCCGTCAGCGGAATCTGCCTGTCCACTAAAACCACTCCCACTGACTCCTTCAGGCAATTGGCAGCAGCGCCGACCGACCGTCTTCTTGGTGCGCCCTGACAATTGCAACTTTTGTACTGTGCAGTGGGCCATTCCTTCAAGTTTTTCTTCTTGGACCTAGATCGAGATGTGTACTGAAATATCAGATATTGCTGATTGCCAAAACCTGTTGCCGGGTGGGCCGTCAACGGAAACTCTGTGTGTCCACCAGAACAACGGCAACCGACTCCTTCAGGCATTCGGTAGCTGCGGCGACGGACAGTCTTCTTGGTGCGCCCTGACAAGTGCATCTTTTTTTGCTGTGCAGTGGGCCATTCCTTCAAGTTTCTCTTCGTGGCCCTAGATCAAGATGTGTCCTGAAATATCGGATATTGCTGATTGGCGAAACCGGTTGCCGAGTTGCCCTTCAATGGAAACTCTGTCTGTCCCCGAAAACAGTGTCCACCGACTCCTTCAGGCATTTGCCAGCATCGGCGATGAACCGTCCTCTTGGTGCGCACTGACAAGTGCAACTTTTGTGCTGTGCAGTGGGCCATTCCTTCAAGTTTTTTTTCGTGGCCCTAGATGAACATGTGTCCTGAAATATCAGATATTGCTGATTGCCGAAACCTGTTGCCGGGTTGCCCGTCAAAGAAAACTCTGTCTGTCCACCAGAACAACGCCAACCGACTCCTTCAGGCATTCGGTAGCAGCGGCGACGGACCGTCTTCTTGGTGCGCCCTGACAAGTGCTTCTTTTTTTGCTGTGCAGTGGGCCATTCCTTCAAGTTTCTCTTCGTGGCCCTAGATCAAGATGTGTCCTGAATTATCGAACATTGCTGATTGCGGAAACCTGGCCCGTCAGCGGAAACTTCCTGTCCACCAAAACAACTCCCACCGACTCCTTCAGGCACTTGGCAGCAGCGGCGATGAATCGTCTTCTTGGTGCGCCCTGACAAGTGCAACTTTTGTGCTGTACAGTGGGCCATTCCGTCAAGTTTTTCTTCGTGGACCTAGATCGAGATGTGTCCTGAAATATCAGATACTGCTGATTTCCGAAACCTGTTGCCGGGTTGCCCGTCAACGGAAACTCTGTCTGTCCACCAGAACAGCGGGAAATGACTCCTTCAGGCATTCGGTAGCAGCGGCGACGGACCGTCTTCTTGGTGCGCCCTGACAAGTGCATCTTTTTTTGCTGTGCAGTGGGCATTCCTTCAAGTTCATCTTCGTGGCCCTAGATCAAGATGTGTCCTGAAATATCGGATATTGCTGATTGGCGAAACCTGTTGCCGAGTTGCCCTTCAACGGAAACTCTGTCTGTCCCCGAAAACAACGCCCACCGACTCCTTCAGGCATTCGGCAGCTGCGGCGACGGACAGTCTTCTTGGTGCGCCCTGAGAAGTGGATCTTTTTTGCTGTGCAGTGGGCCATTCCTTCAAGTTTCTCTTCGTGGCCCTAGATCAAGCTGTGTCCTGAAATATCGGACATTGCTGATTGGCGAAACCTGTTGCCGGGTTGCCCGTAAACGGAAACTCTCTCTATCCACCAAAACAACGCCCACCGACTCATTCAGGCATTCGGTAGCAGCGGCGACGGACCGTCTCCTTGGTGCGCCCTGAGAAGTGTAACTTCTTGCTGTGCAGTGGGCCATTCCTTCAAGTTTCTCTTCGTGGCCCTAGATCAAGCTGTCTCTTGAAATATCGGACATTGCTGATTGGCGAAACCTTTTGCCAGGTTGCCCGTCAGCGGAATCTGCCTGTCCACTAAAACCACTCCCACTGACTCCTTCAGGCAATTGGCAGCAGCGCCGACCGACCGTCTTCTTGGTGCGCCCTGACAATTGCAACTTTTGTACTGTGCAGTGGGCCATTCCCTCAAGTTTTTCAACGTGGACCTAGATCGAGATGTGTCCTGAAATATCAGATACTGCTGATTTCCGAAACCTGTTGCCGGGTTGCCCGTCAACGGAAACTCTGTCTGTCCACCAGAACAGCGGCAACCGACTCCTTCAGGCATTCGGTCGCAGCGGCGACGGACCGTCTTCTTGGTGCGCCCTGAAAAGTGCATCTTTTTTTGCTGTGCAGTGGGCCTTTCCTTCAAGTTTTTCTTCGTGGACCTAGATCGAGATGTGTACTGACATATCAGATATTGCTGATTGCCGAAACCTGTTGCCGAGTTGCCCTTAGACGGAAACTCTGTCTGTCCCCGAAAACAACGCCCACCGAGTCCTTCAGGCATTCGGCAGCTGCGGCGACGGACAGTCTTCTTGGTGCGCCCTGAGAAGTGCATCTTTTGTGCTGTGCAGTGGGCCATTCCTTCAAGTTTTTCTTCGTGGACCTAGATCGAGATGTGTACTGAAATATCAGATATTGCTGATTGCCGAAACCTGTTGCCGGGTTGGCCGTCAACGGAAACTCTGTCTGTCCACCAGAACAACGGCAACCGACTCCTTCAGGCATTCGGTAGCAGCGGCGACAGACAGTCTTCTTGGTGCGCCCTGACAAGTGCATCTTTTTTTGCTGTGCAGTGGGCCATTCCTTCATGTTTCTCTTCGTGGCCCTAGATCAAGATGTGTCCTGAAATATCGGATATTGCTGATTGGCGAAACCGGTTGCCGAGTTGCCCTTCAATGGAAACTCTGTCTGTCCCCGAAAACAATGTCCACCGACTAATTCAGGCATTTGCCAGCATCGGCGATGAACCGTCCTCTTGGTGCGCACTGACAAGTGCAACTTTTGTGCTGTGCAGTGGGCCATTCCTTCAAGTTTTTCTTTGTGGCCCTAGATCAACATGTGTCCTCAAATATCGGATATTGCTGATTGGCGAAACCTGTTGCCGGGTTGCCCGTCAATGGAAATTCTGTCTGTCCACCAAAACATCGCCCACCGACTCCTTTAGGCATTTGGTAGCAGCGACGACGGACCGTCTTCTTGGTGCGCCCTGACAAGTGCATCTTTTTTTGCTGTGCAGTGGGCCATTCCTTCAAGTTTCTCTTCGTGGCCCTAGATCAAGCTGTGTCTTTAAATATCGCACACTGATGATTGGCGAAACATTCTGCCGGGTTGCTTGTCAACGGAAACTATGTCCCCGAAAACAACGTCCACCGACTCCTTCAGGCATTTGGCAGCTGCGGCGACAGGCCGTCTTCTTGGTGCGCCCTGACAAGTGCAACTTTCGTGCTGTGCAGTGGGCCATTCGTTGAAGCTTCTTTTCGTGGCCCTAGATCACGATGTGTCCTGAAATATCGGACATTGCTGATTGGCGAAACCTGTTGCCGGGTTGCCCGTCAACGGAAACTCTCTCTGTCCACCAAAACAACGCCCACCGACTCCTTCAGACATTCGGTAGCAGCGGCGACGGACCGTCTTCTTGGTGCGCCCTGACAAGTGCATCTTTTTTTGCTGTGCAGTGGGCCATTCCTTCAAGTTTCTCTTCGTGGCCCTAGATCAAGATGTGTCCTGAAATATCGGACATTGCTGATTGGCGAAACCTTTTGCCAGGTTGCCCGTCAGCGGAATCTGCCTGTCCACTAAAACCACTCCCACTGACTCCTTCAGGCAATTGGCAGCAGCGCCGACCGACCGTCTTCTTGGTGCGCCCTGACAATTGCAACTTTTGTACTGTGCAGTGGGCCATTCCCTCAAGTTTTTCTTCGTGGACCTAGATCGAGATGTGTCCTGAAATATCAGATACTGCTGATTTCCGAAACCTGTTGCCGGGTTGCCCGTCAACGGAAACTCTGTCTGTCCACCAGAACAGCGGCAACCGACTCCTTCAGGCATTCGGTCGCAGCGGCGACGGACCGTCTTCTTGGTGCGCCCTGACAAGTGCATCTTTTTTTGCTGTGCAGTGGGCCATTCCTTCAAGTTTCTCTTCGTGGCCCTAGATCAAGATGTGTCCTGAAATATCGGACATTGCTGATTGGCGAAACCTGTTGCCGGGTTGCCCGTAAACGGAAACTCTCTCTATCTACCAAAACAACGCCCACCGACTCATTCAGGCATTCGGTAGCAGCGGCGACGGACCGTCGCCTAGGTGCGCCCTGACAAGTGCATCTTTTTTTGCTGTGCAGTGGGCCATTCCTTCATGTTTCTCTTCGTGGCCCTAGATCAAGCTGTGTCTTGAAATATCGGACATTGCTGATTGGCGAAAGCTTTTGCCAGGTTGCCCGTCAGCGGAAACTGCCTGTCCACTAAAACCACTCCCACTGACTCCTTCAGGCAATTGGCAGCAGCGGCGACCGACCGTCTTCTTGGTGCGCCCTGACAATTGCAACTTTTGTGCTGTGCAGTGGGCCATTCCCTCAAGTTTTTCTTCGTGGACCTAGATCGAGATATGTACTGAAATATCAGATATTGCTGATTGCCGAAACCTGTTGCCGAGTTGCCCTTAGACGGAAACTCTGTCTGTCCCCGAAAACAACGCCCACCGACTCCTTCAGGCATTCGGCAGCTGCGGCGACGGACAGTCTTCTTGGTGCGCCCTGAGAAGTGCATCTTTTGTGCTGTGCAGTGGGCCATTCCTTCAAGTTTTTCTTCTTGGACCTAGATCGAGATGTGTACTGAAATATCAGATATTGCTGATTGCCAAAACCTGTTGCCGGGTGGGCCGTCAACGGAAACTCTGTGTGTCCACCAGAACAACGGCAACCGACTCCTTCAGGCATTCGGTAGCTGCGGCGACGGACAGTCTTCTTGGTGCGCCCTGACAAGTGCATCTTTTTTTGCTGTGCAGTGGGCCATTCCTTCAAGTTTCTCTTCGTGGCCCTAGATCAAGATGTGTCCTGAAATATCGGATATTGCTGATTGGCGAAACCGGTTGCCGAGTTGCCCTTCAATGGAAACTCTGTCTGTCCCCGAAAACAATGTCCACCGACTAATTCAGGCATTTGCCAGCATCGGCGATGAACCGTCCTCTTGGTGCGCACTGACAAGTGCAACTTTTGTGCTGTGCAGTGGGCCATTCCTTCAAGTTTTTCTTCGTGGCCCTAGATCAACATGTGTCCTCAAATATCGGATATTGCTGATTGGCGAAACCTGTTGCCGGGTTGCCCGTCAATGGAAATTCTGTCTGTCCACCATAACATCGCCCACCGACTCCTTTAGGCATTTGGTAGCAGCGACGACGGACCGTCTTCTTGGTGCGCCCTGACAAGTGCATCTTTTTTTGCTGTGCAGTGGGCCATTCCTTCAAGTTTCTCTTCGTGGCCCTAGATCAAGCTGTGTCTTTAAATATCGCACATTGATGATTGGCGAAACATTCTGCCGGGTTGCTTGTCAACGGAAACTATGTCCCAGAAAACAACGTCCACCGACTCCTTCAGGCATTTGGCAGCTGCGGCGACAGACCGTCTTCTTGGTGCGCCCTGACAAGTGCAACTTTCGTGCTGTGCAGTGGGCCATTCGTTGAAGCTTCTTTTCGTGGCCCTAGATCACGATGTGTCCTGAAATATCGGACATTGCTGATTGACGAAACCTGTTGCCGGGTTGCCCGTCAACGGAAACTCTCTCTGTCCACCAAAACAACGCCCACCGACTCCTTCAGACATTCGGTAGCAGCGGCGACGGACCGTCTTCTTGGTGCGCCCTGACAAGTGCATCTTTTTTTGCTGTGCAGTGGGCCATTCCTTCAAATTTCTCTTCGTGGCCCTAGATCAAGATGTGTCCTGAAATATCGGACATTGCTGATTGGTGAAACCTGTTGCCGGGTTGCCCGTAAACGGAAACTCTCTCTATCCACCAAAACAACGCCCACCGACTCATTCAGGCATTCGGTTGCAGCGGCGACGGACCGTCGCCTTGGTGCGCCCTGAGAAGTACAACTTCTTGCTGTGCAGTGGGCCATTCCTTCAAGTTTCTCTTCGTGGCCCTAGATCAAGCTGTGTCTTGAAATATCGGACATTGCTGATTGGCGAAAGCTTTTGCCAGGTTGCCCGTCAGCGGAAACTGCCTGTCCACTAAAACCACTCCCACTGACTCCTTCAGGCAATTGGCAGCAGCGGCGACCGACCGTCTTCTTGGTGCGCCCTGACAATTGCAACTTTTGTGCTGTGCAGTGGGCCATTCCCTCAAGTTTTTCCTCGTGGACCTAGATCGAGATGTGTCCTGAAATATCAGATACTGCTGATTTCCGAAACCTGTTGCCGGGTTGCCCGTCAACGGAAACTCTCTCTGTCCACCAGAACAGCGGCAACCGACTCCTTCAGGCATTCGGTAGCAGCGGCGACGGACCGTCTTCTTGGTGCGCCCTGACAACTGCATCTTTTTTTGCTGTGCAGTGGGCCATTCCTTCAAGTTTTTCTTCGTGGACCTAGATCAAGATGTGTCCTGAAATATCGGATATTGCTGATTGGCGAAACCGGTTGCCGAGTTGCCCTTCAATGGAAACTCTGTCTGTCCCCGAAAACAGTGTCCACCGACTCCTTCAGGCATTTGCCAGCATCGGCGATGAACCGTCCTCTTGGTGCGCACTGACAAGTGCAACTTTTGTGCTGTGCAGTGGGCCATTCCTTCAAGTTTTTCTTCGTGGCCCTAGATGAACATGTGTCCTGAAATATCAGATACTGCTGATTTCCGAAACCTGTTGCCGGGTTGCCCGTCAACGGAAACTCTGTCTGTCCACCAGAACAGCGGGAAATGACTCCTTCAGGCATTCGGTAGCAGCGGCGACGGACCGTCTTCTTGGTGCGCCCTGACAAGTGCATCTTTTTTTGCTGTGCAGTGGGCATTCCTTCAAGTTCATCTTCGTGGCCCTAGATCAAGATGTGTCCTGAAATATCGGATATTGCTGATTGGCGAAACCTGTTGCCGAGTTGCCCTTCAACGGAAACTCTGTCTGTCCCCGAAAACAACGCCCACCGACTCCTTCAGGCATTCGGCAGCTGCGGCGACGGACAGTCTTCTTGGTGCGCCCTGAGAAGTGCATCTTTTTTGCTGTGCAGTGGGCCATTCCTTCAAGTTTCTCTTCGTGGCCTTAGATCAAGCTGTGTCCTGAAATATCGGACATTGCTGATTGGCGAAACCTGTTGCCGGGCTGCCCGTAAACGGAAACTCTCTCTATCCACCAAAACAACGCCCACCGACTCATTCAGGCATTCGGTAGCAGCGGCGACGGACCGTCTCCTTGGTGCGCCCTGAGAAGTGCAACTTCTTGCTGTGCAGTGGGCCATTCCTTCAAGTTTCTCTTCGTGGCCCTAGATCAAGCTGTCTCTTGAAATATCGGACATTGCTGATTGGCGAAACCTTTTGCCAGGTTGCCCGTCAGCGGAATCTGCCTGTCCACTAAAACCACTCCCACTGACTCCTTCAGGCAATTGGCAGCAGCGCCGACCGACCGTCTTCTTGGTGCGCCCTGACAATTGCAACTTTTGTACTGTGCAGTGGGCCATTCCTTCAAGTTTTTCTTCTTGGACCTAGATCGAGATGTGTACTGAAATATCAGATATTGCTGATTGCCAAAACCTGTTGCCGGGTGGGCCGTCAACGGAAACTCTGTGTGTCCACCAGAACAACGGCAACCGACTCCTTCAGGCATTCGGTAGCTGCGGCGACGGACAGTCTTCTTGGTGCGCCCTGACAAGTGCATCTTTTTTTGCTGTGCAGTGGGCCATTCCTTCAAGTTTCTCTTCGTGGCCCTAGATCAAGATGTGTCCTGAAATATCGGATATTGCTGATTGGCGAAACCGGTTGCCGAGTTGCCCTTCAATGGAAACTCTGTCTGTCCCCGAAAACAGTGTCCACCGACTCCTTCAGGCATTTGCCAGCATCGGCGATGAACCGTCCTCTTGGTGCGCACTGACAAGTGCAACTTTTGTGCTGTGCAGTGGGCCATTCCTTCAAGTTTTTTTTCGTGGCCCTAGATGAACATGTGTCCTGAAATATCAGATATTGCTGATTGCCGAAACCTGTTGCCGGGTTGCCCGTCAAAGAAAACTCTGTCTGTCCACCAGAACAACGCCAACCGACTCCTTCAGGCATTCGGTAGCAGCGGCGACGGACCGTCTTCTTGGTGCGCCCTGACAAGTGCTTCTTTTTTTGCTGTGCAGTGGGCCATTCCTTCAAGTTTCTCTTCGTGGCCCTAGATCAAGATGTGTCCTGAATTATCGAACATTGCTGATTGCGGAAACCTGGCCCGTCAGCGGAAACTTCCTGTCCACCAAAACAACTCCCACCGACTCCTTCAGGCACTTGGCAGCAGCGGCGATGAATCGTCTTCTTGGTGCGCCCTGACAAGTGCAACTTTTGTGCTGTACAGTGGGCCATTCCGTCAAGTTTTTCTTCGTGGACCTAGATCGAGATGTGTCCTGAAATATCAGATACTGCTGATTTCCGAAACCTGTTGCCGGGTTGCCCGTCAACGGAAACTCTGTCTGTCCACCAGAACAGCGGGAAATGACTCCTTCAGGCATTCGGTAGCAGCGGCGACGGACCGTCTTCTTGGTGCGCCCTGACAAGTGCATCTTTTTTTGCTGTGCAGTGGGCATTCCTTCAAGTTCATCTTCGTGGCCCTAGATCAAGATGTGTCCTGAAATATCGGATATTGCTGATTGGCGAAACCTGTTGCCGAGTTGCCCTTCAACGGAAACTCTGTCTGTCCCCGAAAACAACGCCCACCGACTCCTTCAGGCATTCGGCAGCTGCGGCGACGGACAGTCTTCTTGGTGCGCCCTGAGAAGTGGATCTTTTTTGCTGTGCAGTGGGCCATTCCTTCAAGTTTCTCTTCGTGGCCCTAGATCAAGCTGTGTCCTGAAATATCGGACATTGCTGATTGGCGAAACCTGTTGCCGGGTTGCCCGTAAACGGAAACTCTCTCTATCCACCAAAACAACGCCCACCGACTCATTCAGGCATTCGGTAGCAGCGGCGACGGACCGTCTCCTTGGTGCGCCCTGAGAAGTGCAACTTCTTGCTGTGCAGTGGGCCATTCCTTCAAGTTTCTCTTCGTGGCCCTAGATCAAGCTGTCTCTTGAAATATCGGACATTGCTGATTGGCGAAACCATTTGCCAGGTTGCCCGTCAGCGGAATCTGCCTGTCCACTAAAACCACTCCCACTGACTCCTTCAGGCAATTGGCAGCAGCGCCGACCGACCGTCTTCTTGGTGCGCCCTGACAATTGCAACTTTTGTACTGTGCAGTGGGCCATTCCCTCAAGTTTTTCAACGTGGACCTAGATCGAGATGTGTCCTGAAATATCAGATACTGCTGATTTCCGAAACCTGTTGCCGGGTTGCCCGTCAACGGAAACTCTGTCTGTCCACCAGAACAGCGGCAACCGACTCCTTCAGGCATTCGGTCGCAGCGGCGACGGACCGTCTTCTTGGTGCGCCCTGAAAAGTGCATCTTTTTTTGCTGTGCAGTGGGCCTTTCCTTCAAGTTTTTCTTCGTGGACCTAGATCGAGATGTGTACTGACATATCAGATATTGCTGATTGCCGAAACCTGTTGCCGAGTTGCCCTTAGACGGAAACTCTGTCTGTCCCCGAAAACAACGCCCACCGACTCCTTCAGGCATTCGGCAGCTGCGGC
The DNA here is from genome assembly GCF_052857255.1 of Amblyomma americanum. NCBI lineage: Eukaryota > Metazoa > Arthropoda > Arachnida > Ixodida > Ixodidae > Amblyomma > Amblyomma americanum. Next base: position 466,671,118 of record NC_135497.1, read on the forward strand.
GACGGACAGTCTTCTTGGTGCGCCCTGAGAAGTGCATCTTTTGTGCTGTGCAGTGGGCCATTCCTTCAAGTTTTTCTTCGTGGACCTAGATCGAGATGTGTACTGAAATATCAGATATTGCTGATTGCCGAAACCTGTTGCCGGGTTGGCCGTCAACGGAAACTCTGTCTGTCCACCAGAACAACGGCAACCGACTCCTTCAGGCATTCGGTAGCAGCGGCGACAGACAGTCTTCTTGGTGCGCCCTGACAAGTGCATCTTTTTTTGCTGTGCAGTGGGCCATTCCTTCATGTTTCTCTTCGTGGCCCTAGATCAAGATGTGTCCTGAAATATCGGATATTGCTGATTGGCGAAACCGGTTGCCGAGTTGCCCTTCAATGGAAACTCTGTCTGTCCCCGAAAACAATGTCCACCGACTAATTCAGGCATTTGCCAGCATCGGCGATGAACCGTCCTCTTGGTGCGCACTGACAAGTGCAACTTTTGTGCTGTGCAGTGGGCCATTCCTTCAAGTTTTTCTTTGTGGCCCTAGATCAACATGTGTCCTCAAATATCGGATATTGCTGATTGGCGAAACCTGTTGCCGGGTTGCCCGTCAATGGAAATTCTGTCTGTCCACCAAAACATCGCCCACCGACTCCTTTAGGCATTTGGTAGCAGCGACGACGGACCGTCTTCTTGGTGCGCCCTGACAAGTGCATCTTTTTTTGCTGTGCAGTGGGCCATTCCTTCAAGTTTCTCTTCGTGGCCCTAGATCAAGCTGTGTCTTTAAATATCGCACACTGATGATTGGCGAAACATTCTGCCGGGTTGCTTGTCAACGGAAACTATGTCCCCGAAAACAACGTCCACCGACTCCTTCAGGCATTTGGCAGCTGCGGCGACAGGCCGTCTTCTTGGTGCGCCCTGACAAGTGCAACTTTCGTGCTGTGCAGTGGGCCATTCGTTGAAGCTTCTTTTCGTGGCCCTAGATCACGATGTGTCCTGAAATATCGGACATTGCTGATTGGCGAAACCTGTTGCCGGGTTGCCCGTCAACGGAAACTCTCTCTGTCCACCAAAACAACGCCCACCGACTCCTTCAGACATTCGGTAGCAGCGGCGACGGACCGTCTTCTTGGTGCGCCCTGACAAGTGCATCTTTTTTTGCTGTGCAGTGGGCCATTCCTTCAAGTTTCTCTTCGTGGCCCTAGATCAAGATGTGTCCTGAAATATCAGACATTGCTGATTGGTGAAACCTGTTGCCGGGTTGCCCGTAAACGGAAACTCTCTCTATCCACCAAAACAACGCCCACCGACTCATTCAGGCATTCGGTTGCAGCGGCGACGGACCGTCGCCTTGGTGCGCCCTGAGAAGAACAACTTCTTGCTGTGCAGTGGGCCATTCCTTCAAGTTTTTCTTCGTGGACCTAGATCAAGATGTGTCCTGAAATATCGGATATTGCTGATTGGCGAAACCGGTTGCCGAGTTGCCCTTCAATGGAAACTCTGTCTGTCCCCGAAAACAGTGTCCACCGACTCCTTCAGGCATTTGCCAGCATCGGCGATGAACCGTCCTCTTGGTGCGCACTGACAAGTGCAACTTTTGTGCTGTGCAGTGGGCCATTCCTTCAAGTTTTTCTTCGTGGCCCTAGATGAACATGTGTCCTGAAATATCAGATACTGCTGATTTCCGAAACCTGTTGCCGGGTTGCCCGTCAACGGAAACTCTGTCTGTCCACCAGAACAGCGGGAAATGACTCCTTCAGGCATTCGGTAGCAGCGGCGACGGACCGTCTTCTTGGTGCGCCACGACAAGTGCATCTTTTTTTGCTGTGCAGTGGGCCATTCCTTCAAGTTTCTCTTCGTGGCCCTAGATCAAGCTGTCTCTTGAAATATCGGACATTGCTGATTGGCGAAACCTTTTGCCAGGTTGCCCGTCAGCGGAATCTGCCTGTCCACTAAAACCACTCCCACTGACTCCTTCAGGCAATTGGCAGCAGCGCCGACCGACCGTCTTCTTGGTGCGCCCTGACAATTGCAACTTTTGTACTGTGCAGTGGGCCATTCCTTCAAGTTTTTCTTCTTGGACCTAGATCGAAATGTGTACTGAAATATCAGATATTGCTGATTGCCAAAACCTGTTGCCGGGTGGGCCGTGAACGGAAACTCTGTGTGTCCACCAGAACAACGGCAACCGACTCCTTCAGGCATTCGGTAGCTGCGGCGACGGACAGTCTTCTTGGTGCGCCCTGACAAGTGCATCTTTTTTTGCTGTGCAGTGGGCCATTCCTTCAAGTTTCTCTTCGTGGCCCTAGATCAAGATGTGTCCTGAAATATCGGATATTGCTGATTGGCGAAACCGGTTGCCGAGTTGCCCTTCAATGGAAACTCTGTCTGTCCCCGAAAACAGTGTCCACCGACTCCTTCAGGCATTTGCCAGCATCGGCGATGAACCGTCCTCTTGGTGCGCACTGACAAGTGCAACTTTTGTGCTGTGCAGTGGGCCATTCCTTCAAGTTTTTTTTCGTGGCCCTAGATGAACATGTGTCCTGAAATATCAGATATTGCTGATTGCCGAAACCTGTTGCCGGGTTGCCCGTCAAAGAAAACTCTGTCTGTCCACCAGAACAACGCCAACCGACTCCTTCAGGCATTCGGTAGCAGCGGCGACGGACCGTCTTCTTGGTGCGCCCTGACAAGTGCTTCTTTTTTTGCTGTGCAGTGGGCCATTCCTTCAAGTTTCTCTTCGTGGCCCTAGATCAAGATGTGTCCTGAATTATCGAACATTGCTGATTGCGGAAACCTGGCCCGTCAGCGGAAACTTCCTGTCCACCAAAACAACTCCCACCGACTCCTTCAGGCACTTGGCAGCAGCGGCGATGAATCGTCTTCTTGGTGCGCCCTGACAAGTGCAACTTTTGTGCTGTACAGTGGGCCATTCCGTCAAGTTTTTCTTCGTGGACCTAGATCGAGATGTGTCCTGAAATATCAGATACTGCTGATTTCCGAAACCTGTTGCCGGGTTGCCCGTCAACGGAAACTCTGTCTGTCCACCAGAACAGCGGGAAATGACTCCTTCAGGCATTCGGTAGCAGCGGCGACGGACCGTCTTCTTGGTGCGCCCTGACAAGTGCATCTTTTTTTGCTGTGCAGTGGGCATTCCTTCAAGTTCATCTTCGTGGCCCTAGATCAAGATGTGTCCTGAAATATCGGATATTGCTGATTGGCGAAACCTGTTGCCGAGTTGCCCTTCAACGGAAACTCTGTCTGTCCCCGAAAACAACGCCCACCGACTCCTTCAGGCATTCGGCAGCTGCGGCGACGGACAGTCTTCTTGGTGCGCCCTGAGAAGTGGATCTTTTTTGCTGTGCAGTGGGCCATTCCTTCAAGTTTCTCTTCGTGGCCCTAGATCAAGCTGTGTCCTGAAATATCGGACATTGCTGATTGGCGAAACCTGTTGCCGGGTTGCCCGTAAACGGAAACTCTCTCTATCCACCAAAACAACGCCCACCGACTCATTCAGGCATTCGGTAGCAGCGGCGACGGACCGTCTCCTTGGTGCGCCCTGAGAAGTGCAACTTCTTGCTGTGCAGTGGGCCATTCCTTCAAGTTTCTCTTCGTGGCCCTAGATCAAGCTGTCTCTTGAAATATCGGACATTGCTGATTGGCGAAACCTTTTGCCAGGTTGCCCGTCAGCGGAATCTGCCTGTCCACTAAAACCACTCCCACTGACTCCTTCAGGCAATTGGCAGCAGCGCCGACCGACCGTCTTCTTGGTGCGCCCTGACAATTGCAACTTTTGTACTGTGCAGTGGGCCATTCCCTCAAGTTTTTCAACGTGGACCTAGATCGAGATGTGTCCTGAAATATCAGATACTGCTGATTTCCGAAACCTGTTGCCGGGTTGCCCGTCAACGGAAACTCTGTCTGTCCACCAGAACAGCGGCAACCGACTCCTTCAGGCATTCGGTCGCAGCGGCGACGGACCGTCTTCTTGGTGCGCCCTGAAAAGTGCATCTTTTTTTGCTGTGCAGTGGGCCTTTCCTTCAAGTTTTTCTTCGTGGACCTAGATCGAGATGTGTACTGACATATCAGATATTGCTGATTGCCGAAACCTGTTGCCGAGTTGCCCTTAGACGGAAACTCTGTCTGTCCCCGAAAACAACGCCCACCGACTCCTTCAGGCATTCGGCAGCTGCGGCGACGGACAGTCTTCTTGGTGCGCCCTGAGAAGTGCATCTTTTGTGCTGTGCAGTGGGCCATTCCTTCAAGTTTTTCTTCGTGGACCTAGATCGAGATGTGTACTGAAATATCAGATATTGCTGATTGCCGAAACCTGTTGCCGGGTTGGCCGTCAACGGAAACTCTGTCTGTCCACCAGAACAACGGCAACCGACTCCTTCAGGCATTCGGTAGCAGCGGCGACAGACAGTCTTCTTGGTGCGCCCTGACAAGTGCATCTTTTTTTGCTGTGCAGTGGGCCATTCCTTCATGTTTCTCTTCGTGGCCCTAGATCAAGATGTGTCCTGAAATATCGGATATTGCTGATTGGCGAAACCGGTTGCCGAGTTGCCCTTCAATGGAAACTCTGTCTGTCCCCGAAAACAATGTCCACCGACTAATTCAGGCATTTGCCAGCATCGGCGATGAACCGTCCTCTTGGTGCGCACTGACAAGTGCAACTTTTGTGCTGTGCAGTGGGCCATTCCTTCAAGTTTTTCTTTGTGGCCCTAGATCAACATGTGTCCTCAAATATCGGATATTGCTGATTGGCGAAACCTGTTGCCGGGTTGCCCGTCAATGGAAATTCTGTCTGTCCACCAAAACATCGCCCACCGACTCCTTTAGGCATTTGGTAGCAGCGACGACGGACCGTCTTCTTGGTGCGCCCTGACAAGTGCATCTTTTTTTGCTGTGCAGTGGGCCATTCCTTCAAGTTTCTCTTCGTGGCCCTAGATCAAGCTGTGTCTTTAAATATCGCACACTGATGATTGGCGAAACATTCTGCCGGGTTGCTTGTCAACGGAAACTATGTCCCCGAAAACAACGTCCACCGACTCCTTCAGGCATTTGGCAGCTGCGGCGACAGGCCGTCTTCTTGGTGCGCCCTGACAAGTGCAACTTTCGTGCTGTGCAGTGGGCCATTCGTTGAAGCTTCTTTTCGTGGCCCTAGATCACGATGTGTCCTGAAATATCGGACATTGCTGATTGGCGAAACCTGTTGCCGGGTTGCCCGTCAACGGAAACTCTCTCTGTCCACCAAAACAACGCCCACCGACTCCTTCAGACATTCGGTAGCAGCGGCGACGGACCGTCTTCTTGGTGCGCCCTGACAAGTGCATCTTTTTTTGCTGTGCAGTGGGCCATTCCTTCAAGTTTCTCTTCGTGGCCCTAGATCAAGATGTGTCCTGAAATATCAGACATTGCTGATTGGTGAAACCTGTTGCCGGGTTGCCCGTAAACGGAAACTCTCTCTATCCACCAAAACAACGCCCACCGACTCATTCAGGCATTCGGTTGCAGCGGCGACGGACCGTCGCCTTGGTGCGCCCTGAGAAGAACAACTTCTTGCTGTGCAGTGGGCCATTCCTTCAAGTTTTTCTTCGTGGACCTAGATCAAGATGTGTCCTGAAATATCGGATATTGCTGATTGGCGAAACCGGTTGCCGAGTTGCCCTTCAATGGAAACTCTGTCTGTCCCCGAAAACAGTGTCCACCGACTCCTTCAGGCATTTGCCAGCATCGGCGATGAACCGTCCTCTTGGTGCGCACTGACAAGTGCAACTTTTGTGCTGTGCAGTGGGCCATTCCTTCAAGTTTTTCTTCGTGGCCCTAGATGAACATGTGTCCTGAAATATCAGATACTGCTGATTTCCGAAACCTGTTGCCGGGTTGCCCGTCAACGGAAACTCTGTCTGTCCACCAGAACAGCGGGAAATGACTCCTTCAGGCATTCGGTAGCAGCGGCGACGGACCGTCTTCTTGGTGCGCCACGACAAGTGCATCTTTTTTTGCTGTGCAGTGGGCATTCCTTCAAGTTCATCTTCGTGGCCCTAGATTAAGATGTGTCCTGAAATATCGGATATTGCTGATTGGCGAAACCTGTTGCCGAGTTGCCCTTCAACGGAAACTCTGTCTGTCCCCGAAAACAACGCCCACCGACTCCTTCAGGCATTCGGCAGCTGCGGCGACGGACAGTCTTCTTGGTGCGCCCTGAGAAGTGCATCTTTTTTACTGTGCAGTGGGCCATTCCTTCAAGTTTCTCTTCGTGGCCCTAGATCAAGCTGTGTCCTGAAATATCGGACATTGCTGATTGGTGAAACCTGTTGCCGGGTTGCCCGTAAACGGAAACTCTCTCTATCCACCAAAACAACGCCCACCGATTCATTCAGGCATTCGGTAGCAGCGGCGACGGACCGTCTCCTTGGTGCGCCCTGAGAAGTGCAACTTCTTGCTGTGCCGTGGGCCATTCCTTCAAGTTTCTCTTCGTGGCCCTAGATCAAGCTGTCTCTTGAAATATCGGACATTGCTGATTGGCGAAACCTTTTGCCAGGTTGCCCGTCAGCGGAATCTGCCTGTCCACTAAAACCACTCCCACTGACTCCTTCAGGCAATTGGCAGCAGCGCCGACCGACCGTCTTCTTGGTGCGCCCTGACAATTGCAACTTTTGTACTGTGCAGTGGGCCATTCCCTCAAGTTTTTCTTCGTGGACCTAGATCGAGATGTGTCCTGAAATATCAGATACTGCTGATTTCCGAAACCTGTTGCCGGGTTGCCCGTCAACGGAAACTCTGTCTGTCCACCAGAACAGCGGCAACCGACTCCTTCAGGCATTCGGTCGCAGCGGCGACGGACCGTCTTCTTGGTGCGCCCTGACAAGTGCATCTTTTTTTGCTGTGCAGTGGGCCTTTCCTTCAAGTTTTTCTTCGTGGACCTAGATCGAGATGTGTACTGACATATCAGATATTGCTGATTGCCGAAACCTGTTGCCGAGTTGCCCTTAGACGGAAACTCTGTCTGTCCCCGAAAACAACGCCCACCGACTCCTTCAGGCATTCGGCAGCTGCGGCGACGGACAGTCTTCTTGGTGCGCCCTGAGAAGTGCATCTTTTGTGCTGTGCAGTGGGCCATTCCTTCAAGTTTTTCTTCGTGGACCTAGATCGAGATGTGTACTGAAATATCAGATATTGCTGATGGCCGAAACCTGTTGCCGGGTTGGCCGTCAACGGAAACTCTGTCTGTCCGCCAGAACAACGGCAACCGACTCCTTCAGGCATTCGGTAGCAGCGGCGACAGACAGTCTTCATGGTGCGCCCTCACAAGTGCATCTTTTTTTGCTGTGCAGTGGGCGATTCCTT
>NC_135497.1:467361058-467366058 GCF_052857255.1 Amblyomma americanum
CAGCAGTGACGCCACGATCTTGCAATCTGCGTTAGGCAGAGTCACCGGGCGCCACGCCTGCGGGTCAGATGGACACCCACCTGGCTAAAGGATGAGCACAACACGGCTCTCTCTAAGGGACTCCGGCCTCTCGCCATCCTTGACAAAGCCGTTCACCATCCGGAAAAGGTTTTTCTCCTGGACAGTGTAAACCGGGCATAAAAACTGGTGGGAATGCCGTCAGTTCCAGGAGCTGAAGCAGCGTTCATGATTTTAACGGTCGCGAACAGCTCGTCGGGGGGCTAACCAGGGCGCGAAGCTGTGTGCCTAGATCGCTCGGCACTTGCCGCAACTGGCCGCAAAAACTACGTAATGCGGTGGTGAAAGAGGCGTAGTCACGCCGTGCGGCCACAGAAACAAACCGCTGCGAAACGTGACGCGTAAAATCGTCAGAGGTGACAGCCGCGCTGCTGCTTCTGGTACCATCCAGCAAAACCGCTTCCTCCAGACGGACCTGTCGCGTCTCGTCGAGGTTGCCTGCCCGCACCTGACGTAATACCGTGGGGTCTGACACCGGTCTACCCTGCATAAACGCCTGACTCTCTGTCTGCGAGGAGTGGCAGCGTAGCATGTAGTAGCGTGCCTTTAACAAGCTGAGATCATCAGGCGTTGCTAAAGGGAGCGGCGTGCCACGCTGCAGAGCGCAGGAAGCGTATCTCCGACGAGATACGCGTCATGCGCTGGCGCCCTTCCCGGATGGCGAGCGTCTCCATGCCGATTTTCGCTCGTCCCAATATTTGGCACTTTCGACGCCTCCACTCGGGCTTCCTATCGCGCGTTCAATGGCTGTAACGCTTGACCAATCTGTAAGCAGGCTTGGGTCCATACGCCACGCGTCTAAACTTGGGCGCCCTAGCCCATGTCCAGTACTGCTGACAGGGGTCGATGATCCCTAATGCGTGGGGTACCCGGGGGAAACGCGAGCACACTACATGTCACCGCAAATCGCTCCAGCGCGTGCGGAAACAGGAAATTGTCGAGACGACTGGCTGACCTGCCCCTCTCCCAGGTACCATCAAAGCTGTTACCGTGTAGTTCTAGCCAAGCGTCGGTCAAAGAAAACTGAGTATAAATATCTCGTAGAGACCGGGTCAGGAAGTAGGGTAGCCCCTGGCCTGGACCGCGATCATCTCGCACGAGATCCAAAACACAATTAAAATCACCAACAAGAAAATAAGGATAACAATCTAACAGAAAAGAATCTAACAATTCAAGGAAACTAGAATCAGAACGGCAGGCTGGTGCTTACACTACTACCGCTCTGACGCGCCTGGTACCCAAATAAAAGTAGACCGCGAGTGTGCGACCATCTATGCCGTAAATGCAGTGCGCGTCAGAACGAAAAGAGCTGTTAACAGAAACAACACCACCGCACGACACAGAAGTTAACAATAAAAAAGCATCAACACAAAAGGTGAACTTAAAAGCCGTTACCTCGCGTGGGCAACGCAGGTTTGTTTCCTGTAAAAACAGGCGTCGACGCTCTGTGCTCGGGCGAAGTGCATAACTTCTCTCTGCTTGTCCTGCGACATAAATCCATAAACATTTTGGGAGAGGAGGTGCGCAAACACCATGATGGTAGTACAGAGCGTCGACGTTGTCACTACAAATTTAAGGAGCCCCGCCATGAGTGGAGCTTGGGGCAGACATTTTTGCCTGGGGCGGGGCAGTGCCGTCCGAATTGTCATCTGCGACCTGCCTGTCGTGCTTTGCCACTTATTTTTTAGTGTTCATATCGCCCGCCGCCCCCACTCGTAAATCGAGCGGTTGGCTCACCGGCTCGCGAAGACACGATGTTCAACTCGCCAACACCTGTGTAGCGCCGGTTGTTGCCGATAAGCTGCCGCTGGCTTTTCGCTGCTCCTCCTCTTCCTCGGGTGGTTGGCGGTGGGGCGCACGCCGGGGCAGACCTTCGGTGGCCGAGGTGGTGAGTGCCTTGCACTGCGCTCAGGTCAGGTATCCGCGAGGCGCAGCATGGAGCCGCTGTCGGAAGGCCCACCCTCCTCAGTCAGGGACGAGGTGGACTCCCAGTCCCGGCTAGACACGTCCGCCGAGCCGTAGCGGCTACGAGGAGAACGCTCTGGGCGTGTCGGAGACGGCCGCGACCTCGGTGAACCAAAATGGAAAAGCTCCTAGGAGCCCTCTGGTAGCGCGTGGCGGCCGCACACATGGCCTGGTCCTCTAGGAGGTTCTCGACCGGTGGGTTCTCGGCCTGGTCCTCTCTTGGGGCGTCGGCCGTGCGCTACTCGGCCGGGGGCTGCGGGTGGTCGCCTCCAGCTCCCTTGGCAGGCTCGTGACGGGGCGCCTCGGGGTCCCTGTTTAAAGGGAAAATTAGAAGAACGGGTGCCCAATGGATGCCTAAAGTAAATAAAAAGGATAGAAAACCAGCTTAAAAATTCTGGAAACATCTAAATGCAATGAGTAATAAGACTAGGCTAGAGCAAAGGTTTATTGTTACAGATCAGGGTATTCGACTAGAAGGCGATGAAGCGATACCACATATAGGAACAAGGATGACAGAAAAATTTAAAGAAAGAAATGTTGCACACAATTTATTGAAGGAGGATAGACCGGTTACTGCAATAGCTTCACTTGAGTAAAGAGAGTGGGGAAGGGCAGAGAAGAAGGTTCCTAGTGGCACATCAGCAGGACCAGATGGTATTCTGATTATGTTAATTAAGAAGCTAGGACCAAAATTCTAGCCAAAATTAATACAGGTACTGAATAAAGTGACAGTGTATGGGAAAGTCCCCGATGAATGGCGATTAAGTAGACTTAACATGATATATGAGGAAAAAGGGGACAAAGCTGACAAGACTACCGTCCCATAACAGTGACATCTGTGGTTTACAGTGCGGTGATGCAGATTATAAAGAACAGATTGCAGGCTTGGGTGGAGAACGAGGGGGTGCCTCAGCGCCTACAAAATGGGACCAAGAAACAAAGGAGGTTGGAGGACAATTTGTTTTCATCGACACAGTGTGCAGAGATTGCTGAAGAGAAACACAGACCCCTATAGCCAGCATTTCTGGATATAAAGGGAGCCTGCGACAACGTTATTCCAGAGTATTTGTGTGACATACTGGACACATTGGATGTGGAAGATGAAGTAATAATCATTTATTATATATATATATATATATATATATATATATATATATATATATATATATATATATATATATATATATAGGTAACAGAGCGCTTATAAAATGGAAAATAAAAATGTATCAGAGCCTGTAGAGATACAGCGGAGGCTTAGGCAGGGATGTCCTCTGTCTCTTTTGTTGTTCATGTTGTACCTGCAAGGGTTGGAGACAAAGCTACAACTTCAACCTATCTTTTCTCAGGCAAGAAGAATGAATTAAACAGTCATTACTAATATACGCTGATTATATAGTGCTAATGGCTGACAACAAGGAAGATTTAGAGAAGTTGATAGGCATATGTGGTACAGAGGGAGATAGATTAGGTTTAAAGTTTAGTAAGGAAACATCTGCTGTCATGATGTTTAATGATTAGGGCTGCAAGCATATAATACAGGAGTTCAAGCTAGAAGTAGTGGATGAGTACAAGTATCTTGAGGTGTAGATAAATAACGGTGCTGAGTATCTGACAGAGCTTGAAAAATATGTAATGAATAAAGCTAGTAGGAATGCAGCACTCATGAAAAATGGGGCACTGTGGAATTACAATAGGTATGAAGTGGTAAGAGGGATCTCGAAAGGGGTGATGGTTCCCAGCCTGTCTTTCGCTAATGCAGGCCTGTGGTTGAGACCAGATGTTCAAGCAAGGTTAGAAATTAAACAAATTGGTGTACGGAGGCTAGCTTTGGGAGCACATGGAAATACACCAAATCAGGGGGTACAGGGTAATATGGGATGGACGTCATTCGAGAGCAGAGAAGCTAGCAGCTACAACACATTTTCATCCCCGCGCAAACTATATCTCCTAGAAGTGCTAAAAGCAAACCGTTGTTCAACAGCGAGTTATACGCTCTAACGAAAAGAATAAAGCGACTCTACCTGAAACATAGAAAAAGGCTTTGTCCTGTGAATATGGCTGAACTAAAAAGGTTCAAGTCTGAGTTTGAGTCGCTGGCAGGAAGAGCGAAATTTTCTTACTATTTTCTTACTATATAGGAAACAGGTTTGTAAAGGATTCGAAACAATCCTGGAAACATGTTCCCAGTCGCGGTAAAGATGACTGCTCGGTAGCAACGATAAAAAGTGGTGAAGCGCTCATTGAAGATGACGCATGTAAGACTGCGACCTTTAGCAACTATTTCTTGTCAGCATTTATTTCATCCCACTCGCGAGTTTTACAGATTCCAACAAGTGCTGACCTGATGCCAGAAGTCATCTTTAGCATAGCAGGCATTCGCAAGTTATTGCGGAACGTGAACCCATCGGTTGCGAGCGGCCCAGATGATTTGCCAGGAGCAGTTATCAAAATTGTGCTGATACATTCTCATTGTATTTTACTCGGTTGTTTCAATAGAGTTTGCAAGAAGGGACTGCCAAAATACTGGAAACTGGCTCACGTTGTGCGCATCCAAAAAGTAGACCGAGAAATTTGGTACAAAACTATAGGCCAGTATCTCTAACAAATATAGTTTGCAAGACAATGGAGCATGTTATATACAGTGCTAATATGTCGCACCTCATTAAACATAATTTACTTACCCTGCTCAGCACGAATTTCGCAAAAGTTTGCCTTGCTCTACAGAGCTAGTTGAGTTTACATATCATATTGCAGTTGCTATTCATAAACAAAAAGTTATTGATTGTAGCTTTTTGGACTTCCAGAAGACATTTGATGTTGTCGCACATGATCTCCTTGTTTCTAAATTACGCAGCTTCAATTTGAACGAAAGAGTCATTGTATGGATTTCTGAATACCTATCTCTACGACAGCAGTGTGTAGTTGTTGGTGGACGCTCCTCGAACTATGGCCCTGCC